>NC_054383.1:119547343-119754843 GCF_017654675.1 Xenopus laevis
GTGGTCTTTGGTGGGTTTAGCCCAAAAATTTCTGAAAATTTTCTGAAAAAACTCAAGCTTTTTGGGAGAAAAGCCAGAAAAAATCATATGATTTTGAGTTTTAGCTCAATTTTTTAGTTTTTTACTGATCCGATTAAGTCGAGTTAATTTTGTGATAAATAAGGCAAAATCAGGTATGGATCATACGCTTTGCGCGTTTTGTGGTGTCTCGCCACTTCTTCAGAAGCGATAACTTCAGAAGGTGATCGCTTCAGAAGTGGCGAAACGCCACAAAACGCTTACAGCGTATGATCCATGAATATGAATGCTGACATGCTGAAATAACCTTTTAAAATTGACTATTAAAGTTTATACATTTTATGAACACTACTCCTGGTGCTCCGTAAATTGCTCTTTGATCTATGGAGGGACGAAAGTTACGTGCAGCATGGAGGTGAGTGTTGGAGAGGTGATATGCTCCCCGTATTCGGACTTACAAAATTAGGCATGGGAGTTTGGTCAAGATTTTTTTACTGGGACAGTTAGATAAATTCAGATTTTAGTAAATAACCCCCTTAATAAACCCAATAGGCTGGTTTTACTTCCAGTAAGGATTAATTATATCTTAGTTTGGATCACGTACAAGATACTGTTTTATTATTACAGAGAAAAGGGAATTAATTTGGATAAAATGGATTCTATGGGAGATGGCCTTCCTCTTCCTGTAATCTGGAACAGGTTTCCAGATAACGGATCCCAGACCTGTATAATTTCATTGACCTCCACTTGCAAGAGATGCCCCATGTTAGTGTGGAAAAAATTGAGCAAATTTAGTAAAAAGCCAGCAGTTGCCCTTTCCCTTTTTTTAAATGGATGCATGGTGATAAAGCTCACCAAAAATATACATGGGCATGGTCATACAGCATTTAATGTACCTCTGTGCTAACATTAATGCTCCTTTATACCTTTCTGTGGTTTTCCTCCAGGTCTGCCTGACTGAGCAGGAATAAACAGATTAGTCTTGAGCATGAGAAGTTGAAGTCCATGTGTGTCTGCTAACTGTAACCTTATACACACTGCTTTATATTTCCCATTCCATGTGCACACTTTCTATATGACATTATACAGATTTTTGTCAACAGTTGCATGTAATAAAGACACTAGTAACATTAGTAATATCTGAGAGACTGTAATTAGAGATAAAACATATTTAAGGGTAGAGGTAAAATACTGCTATTGGCAAATTGGTTAGATTTGCCACGAGGTTACACTTTTATTATTAAATAGTTACACCCATGTCAACAAAGGAGAAAGCAGTTGATCAGGTTATGGGATATTATATTTTTGAATATAATGGTTAAGTTCTAATTTTTTGGATTTGGCTGAATACCGGAGTCACTGCTGAACAGAGTTTCTAGGGGCTAAATTGCACTTATGCAGAGCAATCCATCAGCAAATAGTTTTGCTAAGTCTACTACCAGTTAGAAAGTGAAAGCAAAGTTCAGATTGTTTGCCATGAGCAATTGCACTGGAGCAATTTAGCAGTAAAGGTGGCCATAAACAACTGCAAGGGAAATTTCTACCTGTGGTGTGTCAGGGCCGGCACCCAATACCAGAACAGGTGCCAAGTACCCTGGTCTCGGCTCGGCTTCACCAGTAGTGTGACCACCGTTGGGCTTCGGGAGGAGCCCTCAGCTTACCTGGGTACCACCTGGCCTTAACGAGGGGTACAAGGCAAGATGTTCTGGCTGGCAAAGGGGCACGGCAGGTAGCAGAGTCTTTTGGGCCGAGGGTCACGGTACAAAACAGGAAACAGAATCGTAGTACAGGCCGGGTCGGGGCAGGCAGAAGTCAATCGTAATCAGGCAGGCCAAGGTCAAAACCGGGTAATCAATAAGACAGGAGGGTTCAGCAGAAGGATAGTCGATATTCAGGCAAGGGTCAGATATAGAAGTCAGGATAATCGTAAAGCCAGGCAGGGGTCAAAACCAGAATCAGAAATCAGAATCGCTAACAAAGCACCAGGAACAAGATTCTATCACGGGCAAGGTCTCGCAGCCCTAATGAGCTTTTTATACAATTCAAATTTGGCGCCATTGCGCGCTGGCGTCATCACGCCAGCGAGCCTGCGCCTTTAAATGACGTGGAGGCGCGCGCATCCTTAGGCATCCAAGATGGCGCCGGACACGGAGCGGCGCGGCGGGCGTCCCCGCCGCACCACTGGACCACCAGGGTAAGTGATTTTCACTACATGGTGAACATATAAAACGTCACATACATACAGCTCAAATATATTTAACTAGTATGCGTATATTTAACTAGTCTTATATTTCCCTGTGTGTCTGTACCAACAGTGGCCAAAGCCAAAACACTAAAAACTGATCAGGCTTATTTTATTTATTGCACCCTGTGTCATGGAATATGGCATACGTTTGTAGCATTATATACTTTGCATTAGTTCAGTGGGTCACAAGTTGATGTACATGCCATATTTCATAAATATAAATTTTTATAGACTCCCATGGATGGATCTCCTTATCAAAGAGGCCATTTGTTTCCAAGTCTAGGTTTATTGTACTGGCAGTGCTCCAGAGAGGCATGCACAATTCTTCTAGGGGGGCCTAGAGTGGAGAATCAGGGTCCAGCCTGAAATCCAAATCAGTGTCAGACTGGCCCGGCGGGACACCAGGAAAATACCCGGTGGGCCCTGACCCTAGCGGGCCCCCGCAGGGCCAGACCCCCTCTCCCAAGCAGTTTTTAAAGAACCTAGTTAGGGAACTAGTTATCTTTGCGCATGCGCGATGCGCCGCCTGGCCAAGTATGCCGAGTGGCGCTTCGCCTCAAAGTAGGTAGCAGGGGGGCCAGACGAGGGCCCTGGACAGCAGTCCCTGCCGGCCCCGGGCCCCCCAGTCCGACCCTGATCCAAATATGGTGAGCTATTGCTGTATTGGATACTCTTGTAAATCTAGCAGGAGCATTATTATTATCCTTTATTTACATAGTGCCTGTGAGTTCTGTGGCTTTATAGAAATTATTTATCACTCACAGTCCCTGCCCCAATGAAGGTTACAGTCAGGGCCAGAACTAGGGGTAGGCAGAGTAGGCATGTGCCTAGGGCGCAAAGCTTGAGGGGTGCCAGGCACATACCTTTCACTGCTACCTACCCCTAGTCCAGTGAGTGCCGCTCTTCTCCAGTCCATGCGTCTGTTTGTGCGCATGCGTGCATACATGAGGGGAGGGGGAGAGCGTACCTGGAGAGGTCGACCGGTTAGTGCGCATGTGCGTGCTTCCTATGTGTGCAGCGGAGGGGGCTGGTTGGGTCACGGCTGGTTGGGTTGCCTGGGGCACCCAGCCAGCATGGCCCGGCACTGGTTACAGTCTAAGGTTCCTATCACATTCGCATACACTAGGGTCAATTTCACCAGTAGTCAATTAACGTGAGCAGAAAATCCACTCAGATACAGGAAGACCACACACATTTTCTTACATGGCCAATCCACCTTAGGTAAAGACATGAGGGGCCATTAACCAACATGTTTATAACTGCGGGTGCTCCAAAATGTACACAATGGAGAGTCCATATTAAAGCAATTCAGTGTGGTACTTGCATCCAAATATGATCCTGTGCTTCTATATTGCAAATTGTGTCATCTGATGAATGGTGCTCAAATGCGCCTACTGACGCTGAAGAACCCTTGAGCTATCGCTACCTGGATGTGGTGGCATCTCTATGATTCCCAAATTGCATCAATAGGCACACCAGGCTTGCACCCAGCAAATCAGATGCAAACGTTCTTTTGAATTCAGTCTCCAGAAGTGACTCAACCTTTACTCTGCAAATGCAAGGTGCAACTTGTGCAGCACAACTGCAGCAGCTGCAACTCTAATTGGCCACAATAATTATGTAAAATAACATTGCATTGTGGGTATAAAACATGGCGTACTGACCCCTATGATATGGGCAGTCCTTCCTCAAGATGAAGAAACGCTCTCTGACATCACATTCCTATATAAGCAGCCATGTGTAATTCAGTTATCAATCTAATGCAGCATGCACAATATTTTGGGAAAGGCACATTTAGGATTTAATGGAGAGTTTACTCTGATCCAAGTGTGCCTTCCAGGTTATACTAAGGCCTTTCATAAGAAACTGTTTTATATAATAGTGCTCTTAGCGCAGGGGACATGGGGCATCTACCCTGGGCCCCCAGTACAAACTGCATATTGTTTATTTCTGTTTATTTCTACTGATGCAGGAAAGATCAGATACTGTATGAGTCTATCTTAATAACAAGCTGAGTATAGATACTATGCCCTGACCTTGTCCCAAACTGAGACCATTTGAATCTCTCTTACTCTACCCTGTAGCCTCTGTGTAAAGTAAAGTATACAAATACACATTATTCAGTAATGCAAAACCCTCCTTCAATTTAGCACACATAGATGTACATTATGGGTAAGGAACCACAGATGTCTATCACAGAGCTGCGGTATTTGATTCCAAGCTGTGATATTTGTAATAAAAAATCGAATTTAAAATTTTTTGACTATACTTAGTCAGGTGTGCAATCCGTTATCCGGAAAATAGATTTCTGCAAAATTTGGGGTACAAGTATGGGGTCTGTTATCCAGAAACTCTTTATCCAGAAAGCTCAGAATAACAGGAAGGCCATCTCCCATAGACTCCATTTTATCCGAATAATTCAATTTTTAAAAAATTATTTCCTTTATCTCTATTATAATCAAACAGTACCTTTTACTTTATCCAAACTAAGATACAATTGATCCAATCCTATTGGGTTTATTTAATGTTTAAATACTTTTTTGGTAGGCTTAAGGTACAAAGATCCATAATCTGGAAAACCCCAGTTCCCTAGCATTCAGATTAACAGATCCCTGTAACTGTATACTGCTTTGGTTTGTTCATCACTCGCATTGTTCCCAGCCCCAGTGGAGCTAATAATCTAAGAGCCAATTAACCTGTATGTTATTGCAGTGAGGGTGGAAACATTTTTTAATTTAATACATGTACTATATGCAGCATGCTCTTCAGGTTGACATTTGTCAGCCCAGAGGGAGACTTCAGTATAAAACTGAATGATGTCATAGGGTATGACATACAAAAATACTTCGCATCAAAGACTTTGCCACATATTTGCCTTCATAGCAGGTTCAGCAGGCAGCTTTTTAAATCCATAGCAAATATATTTTTATGAGATGGATAATGAACCAGGGCAATTCCACCATAAAAATAGAAAGTGCTAAGTGGAAAACAGGAGGCGCTTTGTAATACTAATCATAGTCAGCTGCTGCAAAATAACCCCAGAAGAGTTGTCAATCGTCATTCTCCATTGTGATTTCTCTGTTGACCATTGTGAGAATTCTCAGTTATAGCCCAGCCTTTACAGTTGACTTTGTCACTTACTAGGTGAGACCCATATGACAATGCTGTATCATTTAAACCTAAGCAGGGAGTTGACCAGGTTTAACCCAATTATGTGAATCTTAGCTGGTTGGGAATGCTGGTAGTTGTACCTCCTCAAACCCTGGAGTGCCATAGCTGTACTATAGGAAAACAATATAAAATATATCTTACCGGTAAAGAAATATCCCTGTCATCTCTGAATTCTGGTAGTGTTTCCAAGCAGAAGATGACAATGGAGATGAGGATGACCATAACAGAGATAATGGCAATGATTCTTGCTGCAGATGAGCTGTCTGGATGTTCAAATAGAAGCCAGACCTGCTTCATGAACTCACATTCTGGAAGGAGTCTCTCCTCCTCTTTCGAAAATCCCTCATCTTCCCGGAATTTTCTGATTACATCCTCCCCCAGCTGATAAAATAATAGCTCCTCCATAAAGACATCTAAAGGGATGTTGGGCGGCCGGCGAAGTCGACCCCCTGACTGATAAAAGTAAAGTATTGAGTCAAAGCATGGTCGGTTTCGGTCAAAGAAGTACTCATTCCTCAAGGGATCAAAGAAGCGTATTCTTCTCCTTGGGTCTCCCAACAAAGTATTGGGAAAACGACTGAGGGTCCTGACTTGGGTCTCAAACCGCAGTCCAGACACATTGATCACCACCCGCTCGCAGCAATCCTTTTGCCGGCAGATTTCATACTTCTTCTGGTCTGGAATCAGGGCAAGATTTGAGTTCCCAGTCACTTCATCCCCGTTCTCCATGACTGAGGGCATATTGGTATTCTCAGTGTTGTGCTGAATGGTTTAAACTATCCATAGCTCCAGTGGCTAACTGGATTTGATGAATTTCTTTCATGAGCTTGGCTTCAGCTTACATGGGAATAATACATTTATGTATCATGGTCAACTGGTGCTTTCTTCAGTCCCCCTTTACGTTGACTTTGCCTTTCCTTTCCTTTGAATCCAATCTATTACCTTCTTTCCTGCAATGAACATATAATGCTTTCACTCACTTTCCTTTCTCAGATCACAACCTTTCTTGCCTTCTTTCTCATAGTGGCTGCCAGTACTGCGCTGTGTGCTGTAAACAGATCCACAGAGATGAAGATATCAGGTTCTCCTAACTGCATAAGCTAACAGTAGTTCCATGCAAAAATAAAAATACACATCTGTGGCTCCTCCCTCCCACACTCCTTCTTAATGTTCGGGACCCTATTGAACACCGCAGGTCACTCCTGCCCCAAGTCCAACAGTGTGCAGCCGCTAAAAATAATACCCTGCTAAGTGAACTCTTTAGGGGAGTGTGCTGTGCTGCGGATTCCAGACAGACTTTTGCAGTATTGCCTGACTTCTCACATGGGAAAAAGCAGGATGCTATTTCCCAAGCCAAGTTGTGAAATCCATTAAAAAGATTTGGAAAGGGGGCAGAAGTCATAAAAAAATACACAGCCCTGATTTTCAAGCGGTTTAACCTAATACCCAGTAAACTAAACCTGTGCCGGGGGAATTGTAAAGATGTATGGAACAATGGCCAATCAGTGTTATTTTCAGCATGTATCATTATATTGTAATAAAGATTAATAATTACATGTATGGTATAATAACTATATGTATGGTAGCTTGGAAATAAAGTTAAAACTGGCGTGGAGGTAAGGCTGATGTGAATTAGGGGTGGCAGTATAAAGAGGGCAACTGTCACTTTCATATATTTTATAGGAATAGTACTCTTTACCTCTTTGTCCTCCCATTCCCACTTATTGGAACTTATGAGTACTGAATACTGCTAGTCCCTAGGCTGTACTTAATGCAAATTTGCCCTTGGATAGTAACCTATAACAACCAATCGGTGCTTGGCTTTTTTCAGGGAGCTGCAGGCAGTGTCGGACTGGGTCACCGGGATACCAGGAAAACTCCCAGTGGTCCCAGGTGTCAGAAGGCCTCTTGCTTCTAACCATTTGGCTAATTTCATGGTCATTCCCTATTTCTCTATGGTTAAAAATGTTTAATAATGGAAGAATAGTAAGTAGATATAAAAGACTAGGAGAATAAAGAGGTTAAGTGGGGGAGAGAAGGAATAATAGTTTGGAAAGTAGGCCGGCAGTCTAAGGTTTTCTGGTGGGCCCCTGGCATCCCAGTCCGACACTGTCTGCAGGTAGAACAATGACTGTAACAATTTGATTGGATGCCATGGGTAACTTCCCATGGGCACATTTGCCCAATGTTAATAAATGTTTTATTTATATATACCCAAATAACAAGGCCTCAAATTATGAAATGGTGTATAAGACTGGAAGAGCTGACAAAAAATTAAACCTCATCCTTATCCACTAGCAACAGTGCTGAACTTGGTAGGTAGCCTGTGTTTTGTACCTGCAGAAAGGTTAGACTGCAAATCACATAATGGGATTGTCAGTTGCATCATGTAATTGCCTTGGATTTTTCCAGCAATGCAGGTCAAAGCAATTTTCAAAGGGCACTCACTTTTCTTAATAAATTAAAGTCTGCCTAGCTATTGTGCATAAAGATTAAAGATGATTTGGTGCCTAGTGTAAGTAGAATGATGTTCTGGCCAAGTACAACTGCTTTTGAGACTCACATTGGATTACAAGGGGTTTGTGATAGTATGTGGCTGCCATAAGAAGTATAACAGGTCATGATCAAGCCAGTTGAACAGGTAGCAGTTCAAGTAATCGGTTCTATATCATAGCGAAAATGTGTTTCAAATTGTGCCATTTTACAGTGTATAGAGTTGATTGTTTGCTTACTGCATTTGAGGGTATCATATCATTTCTGTCATGAGGTTCTAATCCTGGTTAAAGGAAACTTTAAAAACCTTTTGGAGCAGGCACTCAATGAAGGTAAACTTCCAGCAGGCAATTAGATCAGAGTGAAGAGAGTTTATTGTGTCCACAGCCTTATGCGTGATAGCCTATGATTAAGAAATGCGTAAGGCTGTGGACACAATAAACTCTCTTCATTCTGAACTAATTGCCTGCTGGAAGTTTGCCTTCATTGATTGCCTGCTCCAAAAGGTTTTTCGGTTTGTCCGCTCCCCGTGCTGAGGGCTCAGGGCGGTGCACCTGGGCCTCTTCCTTTTTGCAGTGAGTTATCACTTTATATTTGGAGACCCTACTATTTCAGACTTATCATTAAAGGAAATTTTAACCCCCAAAATGAATATTTGAGCAACAGATATTATTATATATTATTATAGTTTATATCAAATTAAGTGGTGCATTAAAGAATCTTATCAAACTGTAATATATATTAAGTAAATATTGCCCTTTTACATCTCTTGCCTTGAACTGCCATTTTATGATGGTCTGTGTGCTGCCTCAGAGATCACCTGACCAGAAATACTGCAGCTCTAACTGTAACAGGAGGAAGTGTGGAAGCAAAAGACAGAATTCTGTCTGTTAATTGGCTCATGAGACCTAACAAATATAGTTTGTTTGGTTTGTTTGTGTGCACCGTGAATCATACGATCCCAGGGGGCTGCCCTTATTTTTTAAAATGGCAGTTTTCTATTATGGTACATACTACTAAAAAGTATATTATTATGAAAATGGTTTATTTACATGAGGCAGGGTTTAACATATGAGCTGTTTTATGCAATATATTTTCATACCTACAGACCTACATTGCTTGAGGGGTATAGTTTTCCTTTAATGGTAAATGGTGATGTTTATATTCAGGTGGAGAAACAGCCTTGTTGTCAAGGATTAGGCAGGGGGCCCTGCAGAGACTGAAGGGAGAAGGCGAGTCCTTTAGACAGGGACTGGCTGTGTCCACAGAACACAAAGGGAAAGGTAGGAAAAGGGAGATAAGGGCATAGTCGAACTGGAACAGGTGCAGAGTGAAGCAGGACGGAGCGGGCAAAGGTCAGGACCAGACTGGACAGGATGATGAGGGTGTAGATCGGGGCAGACCAAGAGGATGAGTCTCGACGGTGCGGGCATCGATTTGGGGGACAGGACAGGACAGTAGGAGGACAGGATTCAGAAGGAGCAGAAGGAGACTGGATAGCAAGATAGCAGGGGAGGACTGAATAGCAGGAGAGCAGGAGAGGACTGAATAGCAAGAGAGGACTGAAAAGCGAGAGTAGACAGGAGCAAAGGGAGACTGGAGCAGAGGAAGAGTGGAGCAGAATAGCAAGAGGAGCAGATAGCACTGGAGAGTGAGAGAGAGACAAGGGAAGACAGGGTTCAAGGCAGAACAGGATAGGAAGCAGGAACAGGCAAAGCAAGGCTGGGAAGGAACAAGGTAGGGTAAAGCAAGACAAGACAAGATAGACAAGGACAGGCAGACAAGGCAAGGAGGAATAACAAGGAAAAGGGCAAGAGCTTGAACAACCTAGTTAGGGGCGCTGCCGCAATACTAGGGAGACCATGTAATGCTCCAGCAAGGAGTGTTCTAAGGGCTGGCCTTAAATAGGGCAGAGTCAGCCCTGATTGGCTAATTGCAACTAATCAGGCAGCAGCTGGGCTGGGGCTGCAGAGGCCAGGTAACATAGCGAGCAACCCTACAGGCTGCTCACCTGTCCAAATGGTTAAGGCATCGAGCCAGAAACCCAAAGACCCCTGGCTCAAATCCCAGCAATACCTGACACTTGTGTGGCAAAAGCCTAAAGCTGGCCATGAACGGGCAGATTTAAGATGCCAGTTCAGCCCCTTCAGACCAATTCAGCAACTTATCTGCCCATGTATCGGCCCTATCCAATGACCTTTCTTCCTAAAGCAAAATTAACAGAATTGAATGTAAACAAAAAAATGTGCACAATTTACACCCCTTAGTGCTCTTGAACTTTCATCTGGGTTCATAGTAAAGGAACAGTAACGCTAAAAAATGTAATCATTTTGAAACTGTGACAATGTAATGTACTGTTGCATTGCATTGGTAAAACTGGTGTGTTTGCTTCAGAAACACTACTATAGTTTATATAAACAAGCTGCTGTGTAGCCATGGGGGCAGCCATTCCAGCACAGGATACACAATGGATCACAGATAAGTTCTGAAGAATCCCGTATACTACAGAGCTTATCTGTTATCTGCTGTGTAACCTGTGCCTTTTCTCCTTTTTCAACTTTGAATGGCTGCACCCATAATGTTTTTCTGAAGCAAATACACCAGTTCAAGAGCACAACGGGGTTTATAATTGTGCCTCATAGTGCTTATTTCACTCTGCACCTAACAACTCACTGGAAATCCAGTGCTAGGCGCAGACTTGGGGATACAGTGACAGCACCCTGACCTGCATTTAGTAAATTACCCCCACATTTTTTGTTTACATTCATTTCTGTTAATTTTTCTTTAGGAAGAAAGGCCGTTGGATAGAGCCGATACATGGACAGATAAGCTGGCAAATTGGTGCGAAGGGGCTGAATTGGCATCTTAAATCTGCCCATGCATGGCCAGCTTTGTTTATATAAACTATTGTAGAGATTCTGCAGCAAACGCACCAGTTGTACAAGTGTAGCACAATCAGTACATTATGTTTTCATTATTTTAATGCACTTTAGTGCTACTAAAAGTGGTTTTATTGTTCCTTTAAGTCTCCTTGAGTTGTCAAGAGCATTTAAATCTCAACTTGCATACCTGATGCAGCTGAATTCTAAAGAATTAAATGTTAATTTGGCAACATCTGCAGAAATTCAGCCAGATTCTGAACTGTAAACTCAACAGCACTGTGTGTGGACTGATTAAGGGTAAGTACAGATGATCCTGTTGCGTCTGTATGAGCTTTGATTTATATATCTGGCATCACAGTGCTTGTGAAGTGAAGATACGCCCTGCACCTGACTTGCTGCTAAAATGTGCTTGGGCATCAGATGAAAGGATGGGAGCTTAAACAGGCACAAGAGATCCAGGAGTACATAACTTAAGGCTAAGGGCACACGTGGCAGATCCTCAATGGCGTGTAATTTACTTGCATCCACCTGTCACTATGAACATGCGAAGCACACACACGTGAATGGTTTTGGGCCAAAATCTGCTTCATGTGCACAGTAATAGTGATGAGCGAATCTGTCCTGAAAAAAGTCAAAGGGCGTCTAATTCTTTTTTTTACACGTGACAATTTTTTTACCTGCGCAACAATTTTTCTTGCTCCAAATGCATTAAAGTCAATGGCCATTTTTTCTTGTGGCAACTTTTTTATCCAAATGCATTAAAGTCAATGGGCGTTTTTTCTTATGGCGACTTTTGTCTCAGCGACACTTTTGTCTTGGTGATTTTTTTGTTGCCGCGAATCCAAGACTGGTGAAAAAAATTTGCTCATCACTACAGCGTGACAGGTGGATGCGAATAAAAACGGCAAGCAGGAGGCAGAGGCAGTATCGGCTAAGCACCACCAGAGGATCTGCCACATGTGCCCTTTGTCTATGGCCCCACTTAAATTTTGGGAATAGGACATTTTGATGAACATATATTAAAACTGCTTATAAATCGGTACATCACTGGGTCCCTGGCAGAAGTAGGGTCTTCTTCGTCTTCTTCGTCAAATGTGGTAGTTACTACGGTAGATATGCAACCAATTGTATCACAGAATGTACAGTAGATTTTTGGCTAAATGAGCAGATCTAATGCCCTTTGCAGGTGCAGAGAGGGTTCATCTGCAGATTAAATATTCAGTTTGGACAGAAAACTGTCATCCAATAACATCCAACTGTTCCTCTATAATATAATATAAACATATGCCCAGACAATCAAGCAGTACAATGAAAAATTGGACAACCAGTGGCCAACTGCCAACCAGTCCTGGGTATGCATGGCTACCTTATGGATAAGGTCAGACAGGCCACATTCTTCTTGTGTTTAATCACTGCTGCAGAGTTGCCCAAACTGAATTTAGCGTTCAGTGTTTAATATCATTACGTCACCTGCACATTAGAAAGAGGCACAGACATCTGAGCATCTGTTATTGTGCATTTTATTGCTGCATCTGCTAAATCGATCAGGACTAAATCTGAGTAATTGTCTGGCACAGCAAACTACATCTTAAAGGAGAACTAAAGCTTAAATAAAGAAGTAGGCTAGAAATGTTGTACATTATGTTTTGGGCTTCTGTTCCAGCCCAAGGCAACCACAGCCCTTTAGCAGTAAAGATCTGTGTCTCCAAAGATGCCCCAGTAGCTCCCCATCTTCTTTTCTGCTGATTCACTGCACATGCTCTGTGCTGCTGTCACTTACTGAGCTTAGGGACCCACTCACAATATACAGTACACATAGAATAGAAATGTCACAATATAAGGCTGATTAGTAAATAATACAGATAATTACTACATGGCAGCACAGAAACCAGTGCAATTAGCATCAGAATTTAATAATCAGCCCTGTAGCATCAGCTTATATTACAGACCAACCTCATTTTCTGCTGGATAATTAGTGACGACCCCTAAGCTTAGCTTCTCAACAACTGCTCAGAGCCCACTGAGCATGTGAGTGTCACAGACACTTTCCAAGATGGTGACCCCCTGTGACAAGTTTGAAGTCCTGGATCATTGCTGCTATTGACAAGCTGACAAGTTGAAAAACTTTAGGCTGGTGCAACAAGTTCAATATATAAAATATGGCATTTTTAGTCACATTCATTTCTAAGGGTTAGTTCTCATTTAAACACACACAGAGTGTGCATTAACTCATTTTTCAGCATGCAGCTTTAAAAGGCTTTGAAATGTGATTCTTTTGGTGCAAGTCAATTGTGTCTATTGAAGAACCATAATGTGGGAACCCTGGAATTACCGCCATGTTTGGCGGTTCCCTAATATAAGTAGGCAGGTACACTTGTACGCTATTTATCACAGCAGACTGGGCAGGTGCATCAGAGTAGCTCTAGGGACGTTTATCCTACAACAATAAACGCCATAAGCATGTGACTCTTTTCTGCTCCTATTGATGGAGACTTTATTGAGGATCATACCCTGAGGCAGAAATGTCACCACAGGGGGTGTAGTGTAGTGTTTAACGTCAATAGCCCTGGCTGGAATGTTTGATAATCTATTATATCTATACATGGAAGTTTTGTCAGCCTATAACTTGATTCTATTGGATGGCAGTAAATCTGTCTAGACAAAATATCTGCCAATGCACCTTCTCTTCAGGCACACTGTGCATCAGTGTATAAGGAAATGACAGCAGTCACAGCTCCGCCCCCTCACTTCCTGTCAGATTCCACTGCTCGGGCCATGGACCTGAATAAAAGGAATAATTGTATTTAGCCCAACTCTTTGTATGGTCACATGTGACAGTAACTGTCTGGTTTCAATCATTATTTCTATTAAGCAAGCAATAAAGATGAGCGTTGTTAAAGGGGCAGTTCATTTTAAGTTACATATTATATATATATTTGAATATTTGAAAAAGGCCCCGGACAGGGCCGAAACATTAGTCCTATGCTGTGTTATTTTCAATAAAACCTTTATCATATTTTTAAGCCCTGAGAGTGCAAATCTTCTTTGGATATATATATATATATATATATATATATATATATATATATATATATATATATATATATATATATATATATATATATATATATAGACAAATACAAGATTCCTCTGCACTCAACCCATTATCAATATATTTAAGACAGAGACATTTTGTGCATACTGCTACTGAAAAATGCCTTACCCTTTAAACAAAACAGGGATTGTTTGTCCATATATTGCAATATATTTAAGCTGGCCAACTACGTCAAAGTCATCCCATATCTGGCCAGTCCTATGCTCAATTTTCATCTGATTCATTAAGAATTCTATGGTTTAATTATACATTTTATAAAAGGGACGAATACGTTTTACCTGCAACTTACTTGCTGCTTTCAAAGTAAAACTCCCAAACTTGGCTGCCCTTTTATTAGACACCAGTGGGATCACCTGACTATAGTTGGAAAGGGTGGGAGCTACAACATGGAGCTGGTCACTGAACAAGAGCAGTGACCAGCTCCATGTTGTAGCTCCCACCCTCTCCAACTATAGTCAGGTGATCCCACTGGTGTCTAATAAAAGGGCAGCCAAGTTTGGGAGTTTTACTTTGAAAGCAGCTAGTAAGTTGCAGGTAAAACGTATTCGTCCCTTTTATAAAATGTATAATTAAACCATAGAATTCTTAATGAATCAGATGAAAATTGAGCATAGGACTGGCCAGATATGGGATGACTTTGACGTAGTTGGCCAGCTTAAATATATTGCAATATATGGACAAACAATCCCTGTTTTGTTTAAAGGGTAAGGCATTTTTCAGTAGCAGTATGCACAAAATGTCGCTGTCTTAAATATATTGATAATGGGTTGAGTGCAGAGGAATCTTGTATTTGTATATATTTTGTGGTCACACCCTCATTGCACCCCCGCCTAATGATTTTAAAAACTAGTGGTGAGCACAACTTTCCCTTGTTATATATATATATATATATATATATATATATATATATATATATATTTTTTTTTGTATAGCGCTCCTTGAGGGCAAAGCACTGTACAGCAAAACAATAAATTTGTAGTAACAAGGGGTCACTGCATTAATAAGTAACAATAAGTGCCTTATTAGAAATACAATTTACATAAATATAAAATATAATTACAATACAGATTAAATGCTCAGTGTCAAGGAGACAAAAGGACAGTCGACCCTCGGGAGGGGATGGGGCTGTGGCGCAGCTGGGGTAGGGTTGCCACCTTTTCTGGAAAAAAATACAGGCCTTCCTATATAGATATATTTTTTCCCTATTAATAACATTGGGATCAACTATCATTTTTACCGGCGAGGCTGGTAAAATACCGGCCAGGTGGCAACCCTAAGCGTGGGTGGGACAATGATTCTGCAGGGGCTGGGGCTATGACGTGTCGAACAGCGATTGGCCCGTCGCCGCATCAATTATAGGAAATCCTAATTTTCCTAATTTGGAAAACCGGGCAGGCAGTTTTGACCCAGGCAGCCCTTCAAAACCCTGGGCTGTCTGGATCAAAACCAGGCAGGTGGCAACCCTAGACCCTACCCCATAAGGCTTATAATAAAATAACTTTTTTAAAATAATTTTTGAACTATTTGCTGCTGCCTTCTAACTATTTCCAGCTTTCAAATGGGGGTCACTGACCCCATCTAAAAACAAAGGTTCTGTAAAGCTGCACATTTAGTGTTACTTTTTGTTACTCCTCTTTCTATTTAGGCCTCTCCTGTTCATATTCCAGTCTTTTATTCAAATCAATGTATGGTTGCTAGGGGAATTTGGACCCCATCAACCAGATTGCTGAAATTACAAACTGTAGAGCTGCTCAATGAAAAGCAAAACATTTAAAAAAAAAACACAAATAATTAAAAATGAAAACCAATTGCAAATTGTCTCAGAATGTCGCTCTATACATCATACTGAAAGTTAATTTAAAGGTGAACAACCCCTTTAAGTCAATGCCATCAGTGCCACTGTCTGGGTAGGATACAAACGTGGGAGGTCGTCACTACGCCTACTAATTACCAATATTTACTGCATTCACAGTTGCTAACCGGGACTTCTATTTCTCATGTTGTACTAGGTCAGTGGATTGTTGGTAATAATATACATGGGAATGGCTATTAACTGATACTCATTACTACATTGGTTGCTGCTAATTAAGACTTTATTTTTGTTCTACTTACAGATTTACCTAGGGTTGAATATCGAGGGTTAATTAACCCTCGATATTCGACTGTCGAATGTAAATCCTTTGACTTCGAATATCGAAGTCGAAGGATTTACCGCAAATAGTTCGATTCGAAGGATTTTAATCCATCGATCGAACGATTTTTCTTCGACCAAAAAAAGATTGCAAAACCTATGGGGACCTTCCCCATAGGCTAACATTGACTTCGGTAGGTTTTAGGTGGCGAACTAGGGGGTTGAAGTTTTTTTAAAGAGACAGTACTTCGACTATCGAATGGTCGAATAGTCGAATGATTTTTAGTTTGAATCGTTGATTCAAAGACGTAGTCGAAGGTCGAAGTAGCCAATTCGATGGTCGAAGTAGCCAAAAAAATAATTTGAAGTTCGAAGTATTTTTTATTCTATTCCTGCACTCGAGCTAAGTAATTGGGCCCCTAAGCATTACACGATGCCAGGTAATGTAAATAAAAAGCAAGACAATGGGGCACATTTACTAAAGTTAATTTTCTCTTCACCTAACTTCACCCCAGTTCTCCTACTCACGCCAGGTGTATTGTCACAACACATCTCCATATTAACCAAAAATCATAAGTCAACTTTTTCAAGAGAAATGTGGTGAATATTCTCCTGATGGAAATTCTCTGTGAAAATTCACCAGTATAGTTCCCTATACAATAGTAGTGGGAAAAATTATGTAGAGAATTTTCGTTAGAGAATTTTTACCATGGAGAAAAGCACCATGAAAAGAGGAATGTTGATTGTGAATTAAAAGTGGCTGCTCTATCTTTATAATGGGAGTTCGCCTGCCTGAACCTGAGGACGTACACTTTAAAATGGTACCGTTCGCATTTTGATAAATTACCAGATTTTCACTAGAGAATTTTTGCTGGCAATTCACCCTTTAGTAAATGTGCCCCAATGGCTCCTAGTAAATCATAGCAACTAATGCGGGACCTCATTTACTATTCACAGGCACAGTGCTACATGCATTTGCACTTATTAAAATGCATACAGAACTTTTTCTTTGTCACTGTAACACCCCAGGGCTCATTTGCTTACACTGTGTGTTCAGAACCAGAGAACACAAAGGCATTAACAAACAGACCATTTATTTGCAAACGGATGTACAACTGAACGACAGGTATATTGGAAAGTTGCTCAGAACTTTCTTTTATTATGCAAAAAAAACTGTTTTTGGGTGGAGATCCCCTTTAATGTGAATGTAAACCAGCCAGTGTCGTTTGTGATCATTCTATTTGTGTACATTGATACTGGAGTGACAATGTCATGGTTTGGTAATTGGATCTGAGGGTGATATATAAATAGTGGTGTAAATTAGGGGTTAATCTATTTGTAACCAAAGGCTTAATGAGCAGCATAGCCGCTTTCACCACATGAGATCAGGAGAAGAAAACATTATGTTGGTGTTAAAAGGGATGGTCCACTTTTAAGCTTTTTATCATATAGAATTTATATAATGTCCTATTCCTAGCAACTTTGCAATTGGTCTTAAATATTTATTCTTTACAGTCTTTGACTTTTTGAATAGTTGCTTTTCTCTTGTACTTCTTTCTAGTTTTCAAATGGGGGTCACTGACACCGGCAGGCAAAAATGAATGCTATGTGAGTCTACAATTTTATTGTTACTTTTTATTCCTTATCTTGCTATTCAGTCCCCCTCCTATACTTAAAAGAATACTGTCATTGAAAAAAGTTTAAAAAAAAAAAAAAAAAATGCATCAGTTAACAGTGCTGCTCCAGCACTTAAAAATCTGTTTCTCAAAAGAACACATTTTTTAATATCTCATTTTGAAATCTGACATGGGGCTAGACATATTGTCAGTTTCCCAGCTGCACCCAGTCATGTGACTTGTGCTCTAATAAACTTCAGTCACTCTTTACTGTTGTACTGCAAGTTGGAGTGAAATCATTCCCTCCCCCCCCCCCAGCAGCCTCACAACAGAACAATGGGATGAGATAACAGCTCCCTAACACAAGATAACAGCTGCCTGGTAGATCTAAGAACAGCACTCAATGGTAATATCCAGGTCCCACAGCGACACATTCAGTTACATTTAGTAGGAGAAACAACAGCCTGCCAGAAAGTAGTTCCGTCCTAAAGTGCTGGCTCTTTCTGAAATCACATGACCAGACAAAATGACCTGAGATGCACCTACACACCAATATTACAACTAAAAAAAATACACTTGCTGGTTCAGGAATACAATTTTATATTGTAGAGTGAATTATTTGCAGTGTAAACAGTGTAATTTAGAAATAAAAACGACATCATAAAAATCATGACAGAATCTCTTTAAAATGACCATAGATGCACAGATTTTAGCCTCATATCGTACGAATGATCATAAGAACCGGACAATCAACGCACGGTCCAAAAATCGTATAAAACTAATTTTCGTGTGACTTTATCTTTGCGCCTATGGCCAGCCTAGTTCTAGTCTCTAGGCAAATTAATCTTTCCTCCAACAAAGCAATGCCATTTCAGTTTATTTTCCAGATTACTGCTCAGGACTGGCAAACAGCAAGGTGCTGGCTCTGATACCCTGACAGTAAATGATGTCCGAAATTCCTTCAACTACAAAATACTTCAGTTGGGGCACCAATCTACTGACCATGGATACAAAAAGAGAAACAAGTTTTAATTTCTTTTTGTAAGTATCTGATTATCCTGACTGTTGAAAATGTTAAGCCAAATTGTTCAGAAGTGAAAACATCCAGCTTTTTCTACAATGTTTTTTTTTTCTCGGCAATACATCATTTTCCAATGCATTTTTGTTTTTCTTGTCTCAGGGGCAGCACAGTAATGCGGTTGAAGGCTGGAAATGGAGATAGGCAAATTCAGTTGTGGAAGCAGGGCAGCCATCAGGGGGGGAGAGTTGTAGGGGGCCCAGAGGGTAAGGAGGGCCTGGCCACGCCACACTTACTTGATTAGCTGGGCCCCCATCTTTCTGAGAGCTGCTGACTTCGGGAAGGCATGGATGTTTAAGGGGCCCCAGCCACCAATTTTCTCATAATGTGGGGGGGGGGCCCTGGCCACCAATTTTTTTTTCTCATGTGGGGTCCTAGCCACTGATATTTTTTAATGGGGGGGTCCTGGCCACAAATGTTTTTTTATGGGGGGCCCTTACCCCCAATATCTTTTTATTTTTTTATTAACATGTGGGAACCCTAGCCACCAATATTTTTTTTTCTCACCAATATTTTTTTATGGGGGACCCTGACCACCAATATCTTTTTATTTTTTATTAACATGTGGGAACCCTAGCCACCAATATTTTTTTTGTTTTTTTTACTGTGTGATGGGGGCAGACCTGTGGGTGGGGCTTGCGGTGGGTGCAGCCCAGGGGGCCCAGGAAATTTTGTCGTATGGGGCACTGCGATTTCTGATGGTGGCCCTGTGTGGAAGTAAAAAAATCCTAAAGGCAAAAGTTAATCCCAGGTCTCCATTGCATCTGTACTTTGTTTCTTGCACCTTATTCTGCAAAAGAGATGTGTGGGCTGTTTGCTGCATGGTATAGAGGAGTGTGTAGTCACTTTAGTACACAGTGAATAGCATTTGGATTAGATTGGACTGAAGGTGTAGTTACCCTATATTCAGGCAGTCCCCTAAGGTTTTTTGCAGCTAAGTGGTTACTAATTTACAGTTGGGAAAGGAAGCCGTCCTGGGTTAAAGTATTTTCATGTAACTGGCCAGTAGTTCTATTCTACAAAAAGGGGAAACTAACATGCACACAGACTCTTTGGACCCAGGGCCGGATTTACATAGTGGGAGCTCCTAGGCCCACTGCCGTTCATCGCCCCTGTCCCCTCCCCTTTTATTATCTGGAACGGAGCAATGGGGATTGGCGCACGGGGAATTTAAAAAAATGATTGTATCTCCAGCGCATCCCCTACTGTTTTTAAACCAATGTGGGTGTGGTTAGGCAGCATGCCGCCCCCCTAAAATCCTGCCGCCCTAGGCCCGGGCCTAGGTGGCCTTTCCACAAATCCGGGCCTGTTTGGACCCCACCTGTTGGAGGGGGTGGATGGCACTCAGAGCCTGGGTGGAGGTAGGCCCAGTAGGTGAAGATAGTGTGAGGATAGTTTTGTAACACAGTTACACAGTAAAGATAGTTTTCCACTTTGCACTACACCTTGCATACATAAATGCAACTAGTATTTAACAATATTTGATTGTGTCAAGAAATGTGCCCTTGTGCCGATCAGTATATTAACCTCGAATCTCCATCAATCTGACTGTATTCGAGAACGGTTTTGAATGGGTTAATGCTGACCAAGTCCTATCAAAGAAATTGTGCTCAAACGTTTGCCGTCAGTTTCTTGAATCCCAGCATTCATTGCAGTCTCTAGCCATTTAAAGAAGTCAGGTAACATCTTGGGTTTCAAGAAATGAAAATTGCAAATGAAGCTCCCTATGTTTTCAGCGGTATTTCGTTAGATCTGGAGAGATGAAGCTCAAAATAAAGGTTTTCAAAAATTGGGATTCAGGATCACTAAAATTCAAATCACATGGTATCACTTGGCAAATCATGCATAAATGAAGAATAAACGCGTTAACCTTATTAAACATGAGTCTGCAAGCCCAACTATTGAAAATTCTGCCCCAGCGAGTCTTCAATCAATAATACATAGAAAGGTGCATACAGTAACAGTGCATTCATTACCAATAATGTTGAAAAGTGAGAATTGCCCCCTTGTATTTGATTTTATATCAATATTTTTATACTTACTTTTTAGGTGGAAAGTTGAAAAGGGCAGCTCCCCCCCTCCCAACCCATTGCTATGTGCAAGTTTGGCCACAGCCAGTACTTTTTATATATTATATAATGAAAGGCTTAACTGCTCTCATTCTCCAGAACTATCACTTTGTCTGCCAAGCCTGGAAGCCTTTTTGATTCTTAAAGAAGGATTTATCAGTGGCTAAACAGATTTCTTTTTAAATAGTTCTCTTTCTTACTTAAATCTTATTTTCTTCTTTTCGTGAGAAGAAAGCAGAGGGCTTTAATAGCACAATTAAATGGAGGAATTTGGAATGCGTGCATGCTATAGCCAGCTAATATAATAAAAAAGACTTTGATAATTTATGCATGTGTATACTTAGCGAGGTAGGGAGCACTGAAAATAATATTTTAATAGTACAGACAGGTAAAATGCAACATATAACTGAATGTAAATAAATGCAAATATACAGTTAGATTCAAGATTAAGGGGGTTATTTATCAAAGGTTGAGATTGTGAGGTTTTTATACTTCGGATAAACTCACAATTCGTATGTTTTCTGAGTTATAAAAAAACTGAACTCGGAATGAAAACCCAGAAATTTGAATATATTGAGTTTTCGGGGGGAAAAAAACTTGAGTTTTCGAGTGAAACCCACTGTAGAAAAACCCGAACATCATGAAGGTACCAAACATCTTCAAATGGTTCAAGGGACCTCTGCCACTGACTTCTACATGACCTCGACAGGTTTTAAGTAGAGTATTTTTGGATTCAAGCTGTTTCCCTCTTTGAGGTATAATAAATCTTGAGAAATTTGAGTTTTTAAAAATAAAACAGAGGCTGCTCTGATGTTCTTCTGCATAGGAAAAAATAGAAACCTTTCTCAAACCTTTCCTAAGCAGAAGAACATCAGAGCAGCCTCTTTCTTTCTCCTGACAACTTCCTTGACTACTTGGTGGTCAGAATGGTTGAAAAATGACCAGCAGGTGGCACTGTTGTAACAAAATTCATTAATTTTAACATACATGTATCCCTTGATATCTTGCAATTAAAGAAAAAGAAATAATGAATGTACATTACAAAAGGTGCAGTTGCAGTTCTGAGGGTCAGGTCCTCTCAGTTAGTCTTAACAGTATTGTAGCTGATGTCTACAAATTTAAAAGGAAAGTGTCAAGCATTTTTACTGTACATCAGCTAAAGCATGCTGGGAAACTCAGTCTGACATAGCTTCAAGCCGATAAAAGTACAGCAATCATTAAACTCCTTCCATCTATTTTATTTTCAGTGTTTACTGTAACTTCTATAAGTTAGATACAATTAAACAACTGATTTTTACACGAAAAAAGCGAAATCACATGTAAATAGTAAAATTGAGTTGAATCCCATTTTTGGCCTGAAAACTATGGGCCTGTTAGGCATCAGTGGTTGGAAAGCTTTTTTTAAGGAATGGCTAAAATACTGGAATACATTTAAATACACAATACTATGAGTTTGTGCCAGGGTGGTTTATTTTTAAAGTGGACCCGTCACCCAGACCTAAAAGTCTGTATAATACAAGTCCTTTTCAAATTAAATATGAAATCCAAATTAAAGCATTCATAGCTGTTGTAAACTCATTTAAAAATCTCAGCTGTCAATCAAATATTGTCTGCCCCTCCTCTATGCCTAGGCATAGAGGCGGGGCAAGCAATTACTTTCACTTTCCATTCAGCACTTCCTAGATGTCACTGCTCTCCCTACATTCCCCCAGTTCTCTTAACCATTTACTTGTGTAGCCAGGGCATGGGGATGGGTCCCCCATTCTGGTGTACAAACAAGATTCTGAGATGATACAAGGCTTGTCTTAATAACAGTGTCCACAAAATGGCTCCTGCCTGCTTGTTATAATTATGAGTCCCAGACTGATGGAAACAAGATTCAAATAATTTATATAGTGTAATTAAAGTTAATTTTTCTTGACTAACATGATAAAATAGGATTTGAAATAATTTTTTTGGGTGACGGGTCCCCTTTAAGAAATTTTTCCAGACTAATTGAATTGCTTTCTATGAGGAGGTGAGTAGAAGCCTAGATATTCTGGGGGCAGCGGATGTGATCTAATTATATTTTTCTAAAGCATTTTATACAGAACCACACAGATGAAATTATGGAATACTGGTCTGAAACATAATAGGACACATGTATGCTAGCAAGTGCGTGAGCAAAGTGTCATTTCGAGTGCAATAAATATTTTTTTTGCCACAACACAGCATTTTCTTCAGAATTCCAGTGTCCTTGCAGTTACAAACATACATACAATGAATATGGAATAGTTAGTACATACATGCACTGATTTATTCTGTGAACTGCAGGCAGTGGTGTAACCATAAATGAAGCAGACTGTATGCCAGCTGGGGGTCCCAAGGGGGATAGGGGTCACAGAGGGGTACTGACATAAAATACAGTTTGAGTAAATAAGTTAGAAAAATGTCTTATGCTCAAAGTTAAGTGGGCCCTAAAATAATATTGCTTTGGGGCCCAGTAAATTCTATTTGCATTTAGGGATGCACCGAATCCAGGATTCGGTTTGGGATTCGGCCTTTTTCAGCAGGATTCGGCCGAATACTTCTGCCAGGCCCAACCAAATTTGAATTTGCATATGCAAATTAGGGGTGGGGAGGGAAGTCACATAACTTTTTGTCACAAAAGGAACTAAAAAATATTTTGCCCTTCCTACCCCTAATTTGCATATGCAAATTAGGATTCAGATTCAGTTCGGTATTCGTCCAAATCTTTCGTGAAGGATTCAGGGGTTCGGCCGAATCGAAAATAGTGGATTCGGTGCATCCCTAGTTACATTAGATGGAAGAAAATTAAAAAAGAAAAATAAATGTTAACCATACTTAGAGCAGACTTCTTTGCCCATTTATAACAGCTCACTTATACTCTCTGTTTATATATAGAGTTATATGTATATAGCTGCCATTTAATTTATGGTGCTTGTAAAAGAGTATGGAAAATGTGAGTTACCCTCATGATTGTAATCCAAAGTGAGTGTTATGACTGCCAGACTAGGACCATTGTATAACTTTGCAAGAGGCAAAAAAGATCCAAAAAAGATATTTTATAGGCATTTCAATCTAAATATGATTTGAACTTCACTGCCAAAATCTGTAAGACTGTAAGATTTTCTGGGCAGGGATTTGAAAGGATAAACATATATTTAATGTTTTTTTTAAATTCGTGTTTTTGTCTCTTTGTATGATGGATAATTCTCTGTCGCCATCTAGAGTCTGTTTAGATGTAATGGGGACCCAGATGATTTACTATAGTCTAACTCCTTTAACCCTTTAAGTGCCAGCAGAATTTCACATTTTGGTTACGCGAAATGCCAGCCGTTTTTGAAACATTTTGTGCTCTCTCACTTTAGGGGCATTTTCTGAGGGGAAACCTATAGTTTACCTAGGAAAACTATACATTGTTTTTTTCGGTAGAAACTGAGCTTTCTAAATCTGCCTGAGTTTTCATGTATTTCCACCTGTGCAAAAAAATTTATAGTGCTAAATACCAAAAAAAAATGAAAAATTACCATTTTTCATCGTATATCAATTTATACCAGAAAAATATTTAATTTTACGGATGAAAATCCAACTGATTTGGAAAGCCTTATGTCTCTCGAACGTGCCAATACCAGATATGTATAGTTTTAGGGAGATTTCGGATTTCTGTACAGCAAAAACTCCCGGCAGTATATTACCGAATTTTGAAAGCACTAAGGCAGAAAACGGCATGCTTTAGATTCCAAGGCAAAAAATCCTGAAACTGTAGGTTTACCCCAGAAAACCATACATTTTTGAAAAGTACACATTCTGCCTATTACAAAATGGGTAACTATGTCTCTCTACTCCCAACTACCAAACATAAAACCTTGTCTGAATATAGCGGTTTTTCAACAAAAAATTCAAAATTCTGAAAAATCATTTCAAAGGTTTTATTTTGCTGCTCCGCATATCCCAAACTATATTAGGTACCAAGAAAAAGCACCTGAAATATGATTGCCAGGGGTCCACTGAACAGTTTGATACCCATTATGCATAGGTTTACCAAAGTATCTGGCATTTAGAGACACCAATATGAAGTTAGCACATCCAAATTGTTCAGGACTTTACTTCAGCTACTGAGAAATCAACACATTGACTGCATTTTTTGTGGGGTAAAAACACAGAAATATATGTTTACCCCCCAAACCCATATATTTTTGGAAAGTACACATTCTACTGAATCTAAAATGGGTACCCATGCCTTTCTGCTCCAAACTACTGAGTCGCAAGGCTTTCCCAGAATTGTCGGTTTTGGTGAAATATCTGAAAATTGCCTCAAACCTTCAACTTCCCAGCACCATATCGCCCATGTATCATTACATACTAAGAAAAAGCACCCTAAATATGATTGCCAGGGTTCCTCTGAACATTTTGGTGGTCATTGTTCATAAGTTTAGCAAAGTATCTGGCATTTAGAGGCCCCAAAATGAAGTTAGCACATACAAACAGTCCCGTGGGTAACTTCAGCTAATGAAAGATCAACACATTGACTGCATTTTTGTGGGGTAAAAACACAGAAATATATGTTTACCCCCCAAAACCCATATATTTTTGGAAAGTACACATTCTACCGAATCTAAAATGGGTACCCATGCCTTTCTGCTCCAAACTACTGAGTCGCAAGGCTTTCCCACAATTGTCGGTTTTGGTGAAATATCTGAAAATTGCCTCAAAGCTTCAACTTCCCAGCACCATATCACCCATGTATCGTTACGCACCAAGAAAAAGCACCCTAAATATGATTGCCAGCGTTCCTCCAAACAGTTTGGTGGCCATTGTTCATAGGTTTACCAAAGTATCTGGCATTTAGAGGCCTCAAAATGAAGTTAGCGCATACAAATAGTCCTGTGGGTAACTTCAGCTAATGAAAAATCAACACATTGACTGCATTTTTGTGGGGTAAAAACACAGAAATATATGTTTACCCCCCAAACCCATATATTTTTGGAAAGTACACATTCTACTGAATCTAAAATGGGTACCCATGCCTTTCTGCTCCAAACTACTGAGTCGCAAGGCTTTCCCAAAGTTGTCGGTTTTGGTGAAATATCTGAAAATTGCCTCAAAGCTTCAACTTCCCAGCACCATATCACCCATGTGTCATTACGTACTAAGAAAAAGCACCCTAAATATGATTGCCAGGGTTCCTCTGAACATTTTGGTGGCCATTGTTCATAAGTTTACCAAAGTATCTGGCATTTAGAGGCCCCAAAATGAAGTTAGCGCATACAAACAGTCCCATGGGTAACTTCAGCTAATGAAAAATCAACACATTGACTGCATTTTTGTGGGGTAAAAACACAGAAATATATGTTTACCCCCCAAAACCCATATATTTTTGGAAAGTACACATTCTACAGAATCTAAAATGGGTACCCATGCCTTTCTGCTCCAAACTACTGAGTCGCAAGGCTTTCCCACAATTGTCGGTTTTGGTGAAATATCTGAAAATTGTCTCAAAGCTTCAACTTCTCAGCACCATATCACCCATGTATCGTTATGCACCAAGAAAAAGCACCCTAAATATGATTGCCAGGGTTCCTCCGAACAGTTTGGTGGCCATTGTTCATAGGTTTACCAAAGTATCTGGCATTTAGAGGCCCCAAAATGAAGTTAGTGCATACAAATAGTCCTGTGGGTAACTTCAGCTAATGAAAGATCAACACATTGACTGCATTTTTGTAGGGTAAAAACACAGAAATATATGGTTACCCCCCAAACCCATACATTTTTGGAAAGGACACATTCTACAGAATCTAAAATGGGTACCCATGCCTTATTGCTCCAAACTACTGAGTCGCAAGGCTTTCCCAAAGTTGTCGGTTTTGGTGAAATATCTGAAAATTGCCTCAAAGCTTCAAATTCCAGCACCATATCACCCATTTGTCATTACGTACTAAGAAAAAGCACCCTAAATATGATTGCCAGGGTTCCTCTGAACATTTTGGTGGCCATTGTTCATAAGTTTACCAAAGTATCTGGCATTTAGAGGCCCCAAAATGAAGTTAGCGCATACAAACAGTCCCGTGGGTAACTTCAGCTAATGAAAAATCAACACATTGCCTGCATTTTTGTGGGGTAAAAACACAGAAATATATGTTTACCCCCCAAACCCATACATTTTTGGAAAGTACACATTCTACAGAATCTAAAATGGGTACCCATGCCTTATTGCTCCAAACTACTGAGTCGCAAGGCTTTCCCGAAGTTGTCGGTTTTGGTGAAATATCTGAAAATTGCCTCAAAGCTTCAACTTCCCAGCACCATATCACCCATGTGTCATTACGTACTAAGAAAAAGCACCCTAAATATGATTGCCAGGGTTCCTCTGAACATTTTGGTGGCCATTGTTCATAAGTTTACCAAAGTATATGGCATTTAGAGGCCCCAAAATGAAGTTAGCACATACAAATTGTCCTGTGGGTAACTTCAGCTAATGAAAAATCAACACATTGACTGCATTTTTGTTGGGTAAAAACACAGAAATATATCTTTACCCCCCAACCCCATATATTTTTGGAAAGTACACATTCTACAGAATCTAAAATGGGTACCCATGCCTTTCTGCTCCAAACTACTGAGTCGCAAAGCTTTGCCAAATTTGGCGGTTTTGGTGAAATATCTGGAAATTGCCTCAAAGCTTCAACTTTCCAGCATCGTATTGTCCATGTATCATTACCAGCATAAAGCATCCTAAATATAAACATATGGGTCTACTAAACAGTTTGATGCCCAATGTGCATAGATATACCAAACTATGTGGCGCACAGAGACCCCCAAATGACAATATGTATAGACATTTTCACGGCTGACGCGCTGGCTGCTGCAATATAACCACCCGGTATGTGTATTATGCGACATTAGACCACCTAACAGTACAGAGACCCCAGAAAACCATATATTTTCAGAAAGTACACATTCTGACGAATCCAATATGGGTAAATAAGTGTTTCTACTGCAAACTGCCAAACTGCAAAGCAATGCTGAACATAACGGTTTTTATCAAATTTCTGAAAATCGTCACAAAGCTTGAATTTTACCCCATTATATGCCCCACATTTCGTAACTTATCAGCATAAAACATCCTGAATATGAACGCCAGGGGTCTACTGAACACTTTGATGCCCAATATGCATAGATATACCAAACTATGTGGCGCACAGAGACCCCCAAATGACAATAGTGTATATACATTTTCACGGCTGACGCGCACTGGCTGCTGCAATATAAGCACCTGGTGTGTGTAATATGCGACATTAGACCCCCCCTAACAGTACAGAGACCCCAGAAAACCATATATTTTCAGAAAGTACACATTCTGACGAATCCAATATGGGTAAATATGTGTTCCTACTGCAAACTGCCAAACTGCAAAGCAATGCTGAAAGTAATGGTTTTTATCAAATTTCTGAAAATCGTCACAAAGCTTGAATTTTACCCCATTATATGCCCCACATTTCGTAACGTATCAGCATAAAACATCCTAAATATGAACGCCAGGGGTCTACTGAACACTTTGATGCCCAATATGCATAGATATACCAAACTATGTGGCGCACAGAGACCCCCAAATGACAATAGTGTATATACATTTTCACGGCTGACGCGCTGGCTGCTGCAATATGAGCACCTGGTGTGTGTATTATGCGACATTAGACCCCCCTAACAGTACAGAGACCCCAGAAAACCATATATTTTCAGAAAGTACACATTCTGACGAATCCAATATGGGTAAATATGTGTTCCTACTGCAAACTACCAAACTGCAAAGCAATGCTGAAAGTAGCGGTTTTTATCAAATTTCTGAAAATCGTCACAAAGCTTGAATTTTACCCCATTATATGCCCCACATTTCGTAACGTACCAGCATAAAACATCCTAAATATGAACGCCAAGGGTCTACTGAACACTTTGATGCCCAATATGCATAGATATACCAAACTATGTGGCGCACAGAGACCCCCAAATGACAATAGTGTAAATACATTTTCACAGCTGACGCGCTGGCTGCTGCAATATGAGCACCTGGTGTGTGTATTATGCGACATTAGACCCCCTAACAGTACAGAGACCCCAGAAAACCATATATTTTCAGAAAGTACACATTCTGACGAATCCAATATGGGTAAATATGTGTTCCTACTGCAAACTGCCAAACTGCAAAGCAATGCTGAAAGTAACGGTTTTTATCAAATTTCTGAAAATCGTCACAAAGCTTGAATTTTACCCCATTATATGCCCCACATTTCGTAACGTATCAGCATAAAACATCCTAAATATGAACGCCAGGGGTCTACTGAACACTTTGATGCCCAATATGCATAGATATACCAAACTATGTGGCGCACAGAGACCCCCAAATGACAATAGTGTATATACATTTTCACAGCTGACGCGCTGGCTGCTGCAATATGAGCACCTGGTGTGTGTATTATGCGACATTAGACCCCCCTAACAGTACAGAGACCCCAGAAAACCATATATTTTCAGAAAGTACACATTCTGACGAATCCAATATGGGTAAATATGTGTTCCTACTGCAAACTGCCAAACTGCAAAGCAATGCTGAAAGTAGCGGTTTTTATCAAATTTCTGAAAATCGTCACAAAGCTTGAATTTTACCCCATTATATGCCCCACATTTCGTAACTTATCAGCATAAAACATCCTGAATATGAACGCCAGGGGTCTACTGAACACTTTGATGCCCAATATGCATAGATATACCAAACTATGTGGCGCACAGAGACCCCCAAATGACAATAGTGTATATACATTTTCACGGCTGACGCGCACTGGCTGCTGCAATATAAGCACCTGGTGTGTGTAATATGCGACATTAGACCCCCCCTAACAGTACAGAGACCCCAGAAAACCATATATTTTCAGAAAGTACACATTCTGACGAATCCAATATGGGTAAATATGTGTTCCTACTGCAAACTGCCAAACTGCAAAGCAATGCTGAAAGTAATGGTTTTTATCAAATTTCTGAAAATCGTCACAAAGCTTGAATTTTACCCCATTATATGCCCCACATTTCGTAACGTATCAGCATAAAACATCCTAAATATGAACGCCAGGGGTCTACTGAACACTTTGATGCCCAATATGCATAGATATACCAAACTATGTGGCGCACAGAGACCCCCAAATGACAATAGTGTATATACATTTTCACGGCTGACGCGCTGGCTGCTGCAATATGAGCACCTGGTGTGTGTATTATGCGACATTAGACCCCCCTAACAGTACAGAGACCCCAGAAAACCATATATTTTCAGAAAGTACACATTCTGACGAATCCAATATGGGTAAATATGTGTTCCTACTGCAAACTACCAAACTGCAAAGCAATGCTGAAAGTAGCGGTTTTTATCAAATTTCTGAAAATCGTCACAAAGCTTGAATTTTACCCCATTATATGCCCCACATTTCGTAACGTACCAGCATAAAACATCCTAAATATGAACGCCAAGGGTCTACTGAACACTTTGATGCCCAATATGCATAGATATACCAAACTATGTGGCGCACAGAGACCCCCAAATGACAATAGTGTAAATACATTTTCACGGCTGACGCGCTGGCTGCTGCAATATGAGCACCTGGTGTGTGTATTATGCGACATTAGACCCCCCTAACAGTACAGAGACCCCAGAAAACCATATATTTTCAGAAAGTACACATTCTGACGAATCCAATATGGGTAAATATGTGTTCCTACTGCAAACTGCCAAACTGCAAAGCAATGCTGAAAGTAACGGTTTTTATCAAATTTCTGAAAATCGTCACAAAGCTTGAATTTTACCCCATTATATGCCCCACATTTCGTAACGTATCAGCATAAAACATCCTAAATATGAACGCCAGGGGTCTACTGAACACTTTGATGCCCAATATGCATAGATATACCAAATAGAGATGTCGCGAACTGTTCGCCGGCGAACTTGTTCGCGCGAACATCGGGTGTTCGCGCTCGCCGGAAGTTCGCGAACGTCGCGCGACGTTCGCCATTTTGGGTTCGCCATTGTTGGCGCTTTTTTTTGCCCTCTCACCCCAGACCAGCAGGTACATGGCAGCCAATCAGGAAGCTCTCCCCTGGACCACTCCCCTTCCCTATAAAAACCGAAGCCCTGCAGCGTTTTTTCACTCTGCCTGTGTGTGCTGAAGAGATAGTGTAGGGAGAGAGCTGCTGCCTGTTAGTGATTTCAGGGACAGTTGAAAGTTTGCTGGCTAGTAATCGTTTTGATACTGCTCTGTTATTGGAGGGACAGAAGTCTGCAGGGGTTTGAGGGACATTTAAGCTTAGGTAGCTTTGCTGGCTAGTAATCTACCTTCTACTGCAGTGCTCTGTATGTAGCTGCAGTGGGCAGCTGTCCTGCTTCTGATCTCATCTGCTGACTGCTGCAATAACAGTAGTCCTTGTAAGGACTGCTTTTATTTATTTTTTTGTTGTTTTACTACTACTACTACTACTACTACTATAAGAGCCCAGTGCTATTAGTCTAGCAGTGTTGGGGAGTGGGACTGGTGTGCTAATCTGCTGCTCCTAGTAGTTCAGCAGCACCAACTTTAATTTTTTTTTTTTAATATTCATTTTTTTTTATTTTACTTTTTTTTATTTTACTACCGCTGTAGTAGTGTATAAGTTGACCTTTTAGGCATTATTTGCCCTGTAGGCATTTTTTGCCCAGTGTGTTATTCAACCAACTGCCATCTAGCTGTGTGACCTTGTTCACATTCTGTCTAAATATCCATAATATTACCGTCTCCAGAAAAAACACCGGAGTGACTTTTTTCAAGCAGCCATAATATATTTTACGTAATCCGTATCCATCGCTGTATTAGTGTATAAATTGACCTTTTAGGCATTATTTGCCCTGTAGGCATTGTTTGCCCAGTTTTTTTGGCCGCAGCCACTGAAGCACAGAGGCCAGAAAAAATATGCCATATAAATGATGAAAATAGTCATTTTTTGCCATACGTTGACTCAACGTATATGGCAAAAAATGACTATTTTCAGCATTTATATGGCATATTTTTTCTGGCAACTGTGCTTCAGTGGCTGCGACCAAAAAAACTGGGCAAACAATGCCTACAAGGTCAACGTATGGCAAAAAATGACTATTTTCAGCATTTATATGGCATAATTTTTCTGGCAACTGTGCTTCAGTGGCTGCGTCCAAAAAAACTGGGCAAACAATGTCTACAAGGTCAACGTATGGCGAAAAATGACTATTTTCAGCATTTATATGGCATATTTTTTCTGGCAACTGTGCTTCAGTGGCTGCGTCCAAAAAAACTGGGCAAACAATGCCTACAAGGTCAACGTATGGCAGTTGTTTAAAGAGAACAGCAGATTACTAGCCAGCAAAGCTACCTAAGCTAAAATGTCCCTCAAATCCCTGCAGACTTCTGTCCCTCCAATACAGAGCAGTATCAAGCAGATTACTAGCCAGCAAACTTACTATCATCTGTCCCTGAAATCACTAACAGCTCTCCCCCTACACTATCTCTTCCAAGCACACACAGGCAGATTTTTCAGATACATTTTTGCCCTTGATCCCCCTCTGGCATGCCACTGTCCAGGTCGTTGCACCCTTTAAACAACTTTAAAATCATTTTTCTGGCCAGAAATGTCTTTTCTAGATGTTAAAGTTCGCCTTCCCATTGAAGTCTATGGGGTTCGCGAACCGTTCGCGAACCGCTCGCGTTTTTGCGCAAGTTCGCGAATATGTTCGCGAACTTTTTTTCCGACGTTCGCTACATCCCTAATACCAAACTATGTGGCGCACAGAGACCCCCAAATGACAATAGTGTATATACATTTTCACAGCTGACGCGCTGGCTGCTGCAATATGAGCACCTGGTGTGTGTATTATGCGACATTAGACCCCCCTAACAGTACAGAGACCCCAGAAAACCATATATTTTCAGAAAGTACACATTCTGACGAATCCAATATGGGTAAATATGTGTTCCTACTGCAAACTGCCAAACTGCAAAGCAATGCTGAAAGTAGCGGTTTTTATCAAATTTCTGAAAATCGTCACAAAGCTTGAATTTTACCCCATTATATGCCCCACATTTCGTAACGTATCAGCATAAAACATCCTAAATATGAACGCCAGGGGTCTACTGAACACTTTGATGCCCAATATGCATAGATATACCAAACTATGTGGCGCACAGAGACCCCCAAATGACAATAGTGTATATACATTTTCACGGCTGACGCGCTGGCTGCTGCAATATGAGCACCTGGTGTGTGTATTATGCGACATTAGACCCCCCTAACAGTACAGAGACCCCAGAAAACCATATATTTTCAGAAAGTACACATTCTGACGAATCCAATATGGGTAAATATGTGTTCCTACTGCAAACTGCCAAACTGCAAAGCAATGCTGAAAGTAACGGTTTTTATCAAATTTCTGAAAATCGTCACAAAGCTTGAATTTTACCCCATTATATGCCCCACATTTCGTAACGTATCAGCATAAAACATCCTAAATATGAACGCCAGGGGTCTACTGAACACTTTGATGCCCAATATGCATAGATATACCAAACTATGTGGCGCACAGAGACCCCCAAATGACAATAGTGTATATACATTTTCACGGCTGACGCGCTGGCTGCTGCAATATGAGCACCTGGTGTGTGTATTATGCGACATTAGACCCCCCTAACAGTACAGAGACCCCAGAAAACCATATATTTTTAGAAAGTACATATTCTGACGAATCCAATATGGGTAAATAAGTGTTTCTAATGCAAACTGCCAAACTGCAAAGCAATGCTGAAAGTAACGGTTTTTATCAAATTTCTGAAAATCGTCACAAAGCTTGAATTTTACCCCATTATATGCCCCACATTTCGTAACGTATCAGCATAAAACATCCTAAATATGAACGCCAGGGGTCTACTGAACACTTTGATGCTCAATATGTATAGATATACCAAACTATGTGGCGCACAGAGACCCCCAAATGACAATAGTGTATATACATTTTCACAGCTGACGTGCTGGCTGCTGCAATATAAGCACCTGGTGTGTGTATTATGCGACATTAGACCCCCCTAACAGTACAGAGACCCCAGAAAACCATATATTTTCAGAAAGTACACATTCTGACGAATCCAATATGGGTAAATATGTGTTTCTACTGCAAACTGCCAAACTGCAAAGTACTGCTGAACGTAACGGTTTTTATCAAATTTCTGAAAATCGTCACGAAGCTTGAATTTTACCCCATTATATGTACCACATTTCGTAAAGTATCCGCATAAACCATCCTAAATATGAACGACAGGTGTCTACTGAACACTTTGATGCCCAATATGCATAGATATACCAAACTATGTGGCGCACAGAGACCCCCAAATGACAATAGTGTATATACATTTTCACAGCTGACGTGCTGGCTGCTGCAATATAAGCACCTGGTGTGTGTATTATGCGACATTAGACCCCCCTAACAGTACAGAGACCCCAGAAAACCATATATTTTCAGAAAGTACACATTCTGACGAATCCAATATGGGTAAATATGTGTTTCTACTGCAAACTGCCAAACTGCAAAGTACTGCTGAACGTAACGGTTTTTATCAAATTTCTGAAAATCGTCACGAAGCTTGAATTTTACCCCATTATATGTCCCACATTTCGTAAAGTATCCGCATAAACCATCCTAAATATGAACGACAGGTGTCTACTGAACACTTTCATGCCCAATATTCACAGATTTACCAAACTATGTGGCCCACAGAGACGCCCAATTGGATATATAGTAGATAAAATTTACAAGACATAACAAAATAATACAGAAAGTGTGAAATTCAAATAAAATTACTAAAATCCAATAAAACCACAAAAATCTATGCTTTTTTTTTCAGACTAGTGTAATCAGACATCAGAATTACAGTTTGAATATTATAGCTTGGCAAAATAGGTTTTACGGACAGAATAAAGCAAGCAACAGTTATGCAGCGCTGAAAATGCAATAAAATGGCTAACAATGCACCAAAATCCCTAAAATTTCCAAATAATCACCGAAATAACATACAAAAGGTATTGCACAGTACGGTTAGCGAATACGCTATTCGCAAAGGCAATAAAACATTTTTTTGAGCCAAAAACACAACAATGCAATATGAAAAAAAAAAAAAAAGCTACACAACAGTGTATGTGTGTGCGCATGTGTACAATTGGTAAATTGCATGTTATGTGCATGTGTTTGTGTGTGCAAGTGTATGTACCCCCCAAGTGTGTGTGACCCCCCTGATCCCCCAAAAAATGTATGTGAGTGTGTGTAAGTGTAAATCTAAGCATGTATTAGTGTATAAAGTGTGTGTAAGTGTATTTTGTGTGTGTGTTACACTAACCTGGGGTGTGTAGCTGCAGATCTGTGTCCATGATGGCAGGAGGAGTGGAGAAGCAGGAGGGAGTCGCCAGATCCGTTGATCCGATGCGTGGGCGTCGCTGGAGGGACCCGGAAGTGCAGGCAGCAGCGCGCAGCCACGTGCGTCTGTTGCGTTTTTGGGGCCCCTGGACGATCGCGCCTCAGGAGCCCCTTTCCCACCCGCTCCGCTCGTTGCCTAGGGGGTTGTGAGCGAGCGGGGAAGGAGCGAGCAGCATTTAAAGCCGCTCCTGAGCTCCCCGCACGCTTATGCTGCAGAACGTAGAATCTACGTTCTGTGGCATTTCAAGATACTTTTCCACAGAACGTAGATTCTACGTTCTGTGGCACTTAAAGGGTTAAATGCGTGTGTGATTATACATGGTGGCACAATTTAACCAATAATCTGTGTCATCTTCTTCTTCTCCATGCGCCAAAAGTAACGAAAATTTCCAAAAGCTCTGAAATCTGAATTTTCATGACTTTCGGTGCATTACCGTAAATTCCGATTTAGCGCATGCTCATGCACCGAAAGTCACAAAAATTACAGAAAAATACGATTTCGGAATTTTCGTGACATTCGGCACATGTGCAGTGGTTCAGGACTGGAAATTTACTCCAACTGTGCATGCGCCGTAAAAGACGGATGAAAGAAGATGGCTGCCGTGAACTCCGAGGCCAGAATCTGCATGGAGGGGTGAGTAAAAAATTAGGGGCATTTGCCCGGGGGGCAAGTAGGCTGGGGGGAGGGAGGGGGGTCTACCCAGGGTAGGGGGGAGGGTTTTCTTTTAATTACGGCTTGAATTCTCCTTTAAATGAGTAGACTAAACCATGATTAGTAAGGAAAACGGGAAAACACTATTGACAACTTGCTATTAAAGGGGTTGTTCACCTTTGAGTTAAATTTTTGTATGATGTAGGGAGTGATATGTGAGACAGTTTGCATTTGGTTTTTATTTTTTTTATTATTTGTGGTTTTTGAGTTATTTAACTTTTTATTCAGCAGCTCTCCAGTTTACAAGTTCAGTTCCCTAGTTGCTAGGGCCCAAATTACCCTAGCAACCATGCATTGCATGCATTTGAATAAGAGACTGGATTATGAATAGTGGAGGGTCTGAATAGAAGGAAAAGTAATAAAAAGTAGCAATAACAATACATTTGTAGCCCTGTAGAGCATTTGTTTTTTTTTAGATAGGGTCAGTGACCTAACCCCTTTTTGAAAGCTGGAAAGAGTCAGAATAAGGCAAATAATTAAAAAAAAAAAAAAAAAAAAAAAATATATATATATATATATATATATATATATATATATATATATATATATATATATATATATATATATATATATATATAAAAAAATGGGCTATTCGAAAAAATTGACATGCTCTGTGTGGCTAATCTTTTTCTCCCTCTTTCTGTTTCCAAAATGTTGGGAGGTATTAAATAATGAAGACCGATTGAAAAGTTGATTATAACTGACTATAACATACCAAAAGTTAACTGAAAGGTGAACCACCCTTTTTGAGTAGCTAAGCCGTGCCAGCACCATCAGGATTTAACACCCTCTGCCATGTTTGCTGCCCAGCTGGTGCATGTAAAGGCTTGAAGTCCCATAACTGTATGTATGTCTGTGCCGCCACATTCCCAGGGCAGATCTGCGCAGAGGCCAATCTAGAACTGCAGTATGGGATGAGATCATGTGCACTTCTCCACTGGCCACTTTTCTTTGTAAATTGCTTTTACCTTCCAGGAGCCTCTGTTCCCACCTCTAACAACATGCACTCGGTCTGATAATCTGTGGATGCTTTAAAGGAGAATCAACCCTAAAGTTAAAAACCCCTACCCCCCTACCCTACATAGACCCCCTCCCCCTAGCCTAAGTGTTACCCCGGGCAAATGCCCCTAATGTTTTACTTACCCCTTGGTGCACATTTGGGTATCGGAGTTCATGGGCGCCATCTTTAGCCACTTCGGTAATCTTCGGAATGAGACCGGTTATTTTTGTAGTCAGACCAATAGATGTTGAATAGGCAGTGGTGGCCTCTGTTGAGGCTAATATGAATAATAGTAAACTAGTAATGCATCAAGTACATCATTTTAGGATATGGCCAATTACAAAATGCACCAAAAAAATTGCCTGACAGCCAAACCAAATGCTAATTTCCATATTTCAATGAGCAAAATCCCTTCCATCAAATTTAGCACATGAAACAAAATGTCACATTCAGTTATCCATTGTCCTATAGTCACAGGATATTAAAGGTTCAGATCTGGATTGACAAGGCTCTCTGGAGATTGAATTTGGCTGAATCCAAACCCAATCTGAAATTCAGTGCCTCCCTATATTAAACCCCTTCACCATAAAGAACTTTCTTTGGGGCCCTGATCTAAAAAGAACCCTAAGCAGCACAGGGACCCATTTTTGGGTCCAGTGGTGTCACTACCGCTAGGTGCAAGGGGTGCCCTGAAATATTTCTATGGTGCTGGTCAGTTTTTTGAAGGACAAGTAAAGTCGAATTCCCTGGGGTAGGCAATTTTTTAGCATACGTTCCTCTTTTGACAGCTCAACCAGCAGTCCTGCGTTTGTACTGGAAAGTCCTGATTTCTCTGCACTGAACAGCCACAAAAGATACAATGTTAATAACTTAATCAGCTCTTGGCAGAGAGCCCAGAATAGATACTGTAGATAAATTTGTAACAGCTTTGTCCCTTGGGCAATCCACCTTTATTAGTAAAACTGTAATAAAACATAAAAACAGAAATGTGTTCAAACTTTCATAACCTGGCAAATCTGGTAAAATGGGCATGGTAATTAGAGGGTGTGGCTGCAAAAAAGGGGCGTGGTCATTAATGTTCAACTTGCTCCGCTACAAATTTTTTGGTCCTTCTTTCTGTTTCCAGAATGTTGGGAGGTATGTTTTTAGACCCCCCCCCCAAGTGCAAGTCACCCCTGTCAAATGCAGGTAAGAAACAAAACTTATTTTTTTAAATATCTATTTATTCATTGAGCAGCTAGGGGTTGCCATTGAATTCAGCACAGGCACTTTAATTGATTGATTTTTATCCGTGCAATTTTGAATTTATTAACGATTTAAATTTATTAATTAATTGATAGAAGTGATGGCACAGAATTAATTTGGCACTTTTTACTCTGATTGGAGTGTTTGGCACATTGCACTTTGTCAGTGGTTTTGTGAATAAGATTTTGGTGGATGGTTGGAGAGTGGGGGTTTAATGCTTATTCTCTTTTAATGGAAATTAAGTGACAAACTATAGAATGCTGCCCTAAAACAATTAATGAATTTGTCGGCTGTGCTTTTCCTATTGTAAAATTCCCTACAAACTAGTTTAACCAGGACCACAATTGGGGGCAGAAAGACTTGAGTCCCCATCTGAGTGGGCAGTGGATACATAAAATGGCAACGTAAACAATATAAATTGACCTTTAAAGGGTTAATGCTGAAAATCCTAGTCAACTTTCCAATATATATATAAATGATCAAATGTTAATGTTTTTAATTAAAAGGGTGGTTCACCTTCAAAAAACTAGTTGTTTTCATATAGATCCCCAGAAATAACGACTTTTTCCATTGACTTTCTATTTTCTATGTGTCACAGTTTTTCTAATATTGAAGTGTAACGTGTCATTTTTTTCCTTCTGAAGCAGCTCTGGGGGGGTCGCCGACCCTGTAAACTGTTCTAAATGGATACATTTAGTTGATACATCTCTTATCTTTGTTCCTGCTGAGCAGAATCTCTGGGTTTCATTACAGGCAGCTGTTAGAATTGATACAATAGTTGCTAATACTCCAGAGATGCTGCTGAGAAATGTATCGACTAATTGTTGCAAAATTGTAACCGTTCAGAATCTGCACCTGAATTACTGAGCTGCCAGACTGAAACACTCGAGACATGAACATTAAACTTGGATTTTGGAAAAACTATAAAACAAATAATGAAAAGTAATTGAAAAAAGTCTTTATTTCTGGGGAACAATCTGAAAACAACTGAACTGAAAAAAAGTGTTTGTAAGGTGAACAACCCCTTTAAGGGCACTAATATGTATTATTATTGCTACTTTTTATTACACATCTTTCTATTCAGGCCTCTCCTATTTAAATTCCAGTCTCTTATTCATAGCAATGCATGATTGCTAGGGTAATTTGGACCCTAGCAACCAGATTGCAAACTGGAGAGCTGCTGAATAAAAACCACTCGAAAAAATAACTCAAAAACCACAAATAATAAAAAATGAAAACCTACTGCAAATTGTCTTAGAATATCCCTCTCTATGCCATTCTTGGGGGGGGGGGTTATTTATCAAAGGTCAAATGTTAGAGTCTTTCATACCTCAAATTAACTCACAACTCAAATTGCATCTTATTTGGAAAATAATTAAAAAAACTTGATTCTGTAAGTTTGAGTTGCAAAACTCTATAGGCAGAGACATGCGCTCAGATTCAGCGACAAATCTCCTCTTCTTCGGGCGACTAATTTTCCCAAATTGACTAGAATCAAAATCGCGGCAGGATGCCACTCGGAGTGCTTAGTTTTCAGAAGTTGCCTGAAGTTGCCTCACAAGGAAACCTTGGGCGATTTACATTCTAGCTGGCGGGAAGGCAGTTCGGGGAGATTAATCACCCCAAGAAGAGGCGATTAATTGCTGGGCGACTAAATCTCCCCGAATCTGAGCGTATGTCTCTGCCCTAATTACTCCTGTGGGAAAAAAAAACTGGAATTGCTCAAATTATTCAAGTTTTCAGGCAAATCTTCATGAAAAAAACTTGAACATCATGACAGGGCCAGGCCGAGGGGTAGGCAGGGTAGGCAACTGCCTAGGCCGCAATCACTGGGGGGGGGCACACTTCTCAAGGGAATTTTTTTTTTCATTTTTAATTTTCAGTTCACTTGGCTTGTTGGCCTTTATTAAAACGCATTATAATTTATAAATGTGCATGCCCCAACCCCTCTGAGGTTTGTTTTAGCCTGGTAAATTATTATTCCAATGCTTCCATGCCGACATGCTGATGCGCATGCGCAGTAGACTGTGGCGCTGGCGCAAGACGTTAGTCAAAAGAATCGTTTGGCAGAGAGAAGTGGACCTCCTGTGTGCGATAGAGGGGAGCAGTGACTCAAAGTCGTTCTGAAGAGACCTGTCTGCTGTTTCCTGCTGGGCTTTTGGCAGCTGCACAGGTACAGATTTGGGGGCAATGTTTATTGTTGGCTGCTGGCACAAGTAAAGATTTGAGAGCAATCTTTATTGCTGGCACAGGTACAGATTTGGGGGCAATATTTATGGGTGACTGCTGGCACAGGTACAGATTTGGGAGCAATGATTATTGCTGGCTGCTGGCACAGATTTGGGGGCAATATTTATGGCTGGCACAGGTACAGATTTGGGGGCAATATTTATGGGTAACTGCTGGCACAGGTACAGATTATGGGGCAATATTTATATAAATGAAAAGTTGAATTAATGTGTTGTAAGGGTTGTTTATTAAGAAAAACTGTAATATTAAGGTGGGAAATGGTAATACAGGATAGGGGGGTGCTAATTGTAGCCTTTGCCTCGGGTGCCAAACTACCTTGTCCCGGCCCTGCATCATGAAGTCTATTAACATCCTCAAACAGTTCGAGGGACCTCTGCCGCTCACTCCTACATGACCTCAACAGGTTTTAGATGGTGTATTTTTGTGATTTGAGTTTTTGCCAGTGTAATAAATCTCCAAAAACTTGTTTTTTTCCAAAAAAACCCAAACATTTTCTATTCTAAACCCAAAATTTTGTGAGAAAAACACAACTCGAACCTTAACAACTAACCCCCTGAAAGTGAACAAGCCCTTCAATTACAGTTTCTTCTTTTCTCTGGTTGTGATTGCTGAAAGAATGAATCAGAAGTCAGGCCTCCAGGTCTGATGATATAAAGCTGGTTTTTGCCACATTGTTTCAGAAGTCAAATCCAGCACAATATAAACTACATTTGAAACCAGGGCCGGATTACCCACTAGGCGCCCTAGGCGGCTGCCTAGGGCCCGCCTAGCTCTAGGGGGCCCGGGCCGGGAAAAAAATACCTCTAAAAACTTCCGGGTCCGGGCCCCCCACAGTTGTGCTGTTGTCAGTCACCTGTCAGTCTGTCGCCGCTGATCTCGGCGTGCGCGCTGCCGTCACGGCGCGCCTGCGCCCAGACGTCACGGCGCGCCTGCGCGCTGAAGTCACGGCGCGCCTGCGCGCTGACGTCACGGCGCGCCTGCGCGCTGACATCATGGCGCACATTATAAAAGCTCGGTTGTGCGCAGTGAGCGTTCAGTTGGCGCCTAAAAGTTTAGACTGGAGGAGCTCTCTTACACACTGTGTGACTGATTTGCCACAAATCCTTGCAGGTTGCGGCCTAACTAATTGTTTATCTGCTGGTCCGTCTGCCTGTGCAGCAAACAGTGCCTGCTGGCTGCCTGCAGCCCGAATTGTTTTTTTTAAATTGCGGCTTGCCTAATATATTTTTGAAGACTACTGGTCTGGGACTGTCCGACTGTCTGCTGGCTTGGCTTGTGAGGGAGGGAGGGAAGAGGAAGGGGGCAGTTACTAGGCCAGGCTGGCAGGCTGTTTTCTAATTTCTAGCCATTTGAACGTGATCTTGGGCTGGGCATCTGGCTTCTGGCGCTAGGGGGGAAATTGAAAGTGGAACTGTTCAACTGATTCTGCAGTGAGTGAGGGGGCAGAGACAGAACTGAGAAAAAAAACCTAGAAAAAAACAAAAAAAAATAAAAACTACAAAAAAACACCAAAAAAAACTACAAAACAAAAATACAAAAAAAAATTTGGGGGCAAAATAATTTGTAAAGGGGCTGTGACTGGCTTGTGAGGGGGAGGAGGGGGCAGGCTGTGCTGCAGCAATTTGAAACTAACAGTGTGACTGTGATCTGGGGGTCAAAATATTTCAAAAGTGTCTGTGGGGCAGTGGAACTGTTCAACTGATTCTGCAGTGAGTGAGGGGGCAGACAGAACTGAGAAAAAAAAACTAGAAAAAAACTAAAAAAAAATAAAAACTACAAAAAAACACCAAAAAAACTACAAAACAAAAATACAAAAAAAATTGGGGGGCAAAATAATTTGTAAAGAGTCTGTGGGAGTGGGGCTGTGACTGGCTTGTGGGGTGGAGGAGGGGCAGGCTGTGCTGCAGCCATTTGGAAGTAACAGTGTGATCTGGGGGTAAAAATAATTCAAAAGGGTCTGTGGGGCAGTGGTGGAACTGTTTCAACTGATTCTGCAGTGAGTGAGGGGGCAATCAGAACTGAGAAAAAAAACCTAGAAAAAAACTAAAAACTACAGAAAAAAACGAATTTTTTTTTTAAAAAACAAAAATACAAAATATCGGTGTGTAAAATAATTTGAGAAGGGTCTCTGAAAGTGGGACTGTCTGACTGGCTCTGAAAGGAGTGAGGGAGGGGACCCGGCAGCCATGCAGGTTGCAAGACCAACCAAAGCTACAACTGAGCTGAGTGCAAATTAATAATTCTATTCTGGTATAAAATCATCTAGTCTCCTCATCTAGCTCCAAGACAGTTATAATATTCTAGTCTTCTCATTTGGTTGCAAAACGGGTAGAATATTCTAGTCTCATCTGGCTGCAAAACAGTTCTAATACCATAGTCTGGTTGCAAAACAGTTCTAATATTCTAGCCTAATCTGGCTGGTGGCTGCAAAACAGTTCTAATACCCTAGTTTCCTTGTCTGGTTGCAAAACAGTTCTAATATTCTAGTCTCATCTGGCTACAAAACAGTTCTAATATTCTAGTTCTAGCCTAATCTGGCTGGTGGCTGCAAAACAGTTCTAATACCCTAGTTTTCTTGTCTGGTTGCAAAACAGTTCTAATATTCTAGTCTCATCTGGCTGCAAAACAGTTCTAATACCATAGTCTGGTTGCAAAACAGTTCTAATATTCTAGCCTAATCTGGCTGGTGGCTGCAAAACAGTTCTAATACCCTAGTTTCCTTGTCTGGTTGCAAAACAGTTCTAATATTCTAGTCTCATCTGGCTACAAAACAGTTCTAATATTCTAGTTCTAGCCTAATCTGGCTGGTGGCTGCAAAACAGTTCTAATACCCTAGTTTTCTTGTCTGGTTGCAAAACAGTTCTAATATTCTAGTCTCATCTGGCTGCAAAACAGTTCTAATACCATAGTCTGGTTGCAAAACAGTTCTAATATTCTAGCCTAATCTGGCTGGTGGCTGCAAAACAGTTCTAATACCCTAGTTTCCTTGTCTGGTTGCAAAACAGTTCTAATATTCTAGTCTCATCTGGCTACAAAACAGTTCTAATATTCTAGTTCTAGCCTAATCTGGCTGGTGGCTGCAAAACAGTTCTAATACCCTAGTTTTCTTGTCTGGTTGCAAAACAGTTCTAATATTCTAGTCTCATCTGGCTGCAAAACAGTTCTAATATTCTAGCCTAATCTGGCTGGTTGCTGCAAAACAGTTCTAATAACCTAGTCTTCTCGTCTGGTTGCAAAACAGTTTTAATATTCTAGCCTCGTCTGGCTGAAAAACAGTTCTAGTCTTCTCGTCTGGTTGCAAAACAGTTCTAATATTCTAGTCTAATCTGGTTGGTGGCTGCAAAATAGTTCTAATACTCATCTCATCTGGCTGCAGAAGAATTCTAAGGGTTGTCTAGGGTTTCCAGTTATAAACAGGGTTGTAAAAAGACAATAGAAGGTATGTCGAAGAATCTGTATAGGCATGCCTCAGGGGCTGCTAAAAGGAGAAAGAAAAATAAAGAGCAAAAAGAGACAGTAAAACAAAAGACGTATATGCAATCTTTTTTAGTACCAAAGCATCAGCTTGTTCAGCCTGATGGTGATGAACAAGGAACAAGTTTCACCACAAGTATAGATAGTACTGCAGCGCATCCTAATGCTACAAATACATATGCTGTCTCTATCTCCAATTTGGAGCAAGGAGTAATTCCTTCTGCTCATCATAAATCCAGCAAAAGCCGTGTAGATTCTAATACACCTCAGCCTGATGAACAAGGAACAAGTTGCTCCATAAGTCAAGTTGCTGACACTGATCAAACTATAGTAAGCCGTGCATTACATCCTAATGATGATGATGAAGTCGTCATCCAGTCATCCAGTCATGCTGTTTGTACTATAATCACCAAAAGCACTAGAGATACAGAAGTAGCTACTATGGTGCAAAGCCCATTGACCATGGACTATGAAGAAACTGGAGATTATGCCCCAGTTTCCCAATCCCAGCAGTCCATATCTGCTATACCAGAAATTACAACAACTTCAAATGCTATCAAAAATATCATTAAGAGTTACTCTAATGATCCTGCTGAGTGGGGAAGTAACATTTCTGAAGATTTGCGTGAATATTTTTCTAAGAATCAAATTCAAAATAAGTATGTGGACTACTCTGCATCTAAAAGAACATATACTGATATTACAAGGTATCTGACTAAAGAACTATTCATACGGAAAAGAAATAATGCTGAATGTATTACTCGTGATTGGATGATCTACTCACCCTCAACAGGAACTATATTCTGTGTGCCGTGTAAACTTTATAGTAGTTTGTCTCATGCCCTTGCAACATCGGGCTTTAATGACTGGAAAAATGCTGCTGCAAGATTAAGGGAGCATGAGAATTCACCTGATCATCGCAAGTGTGTTTTCATATTCACAGACAGGGCAAACCCTGAATGCCGAATAGACCGCGCTCTTATTGAACAAGAAGTTCATGAACAGAAGTACTGGCGGGAAGTTTTAAGAAGGGTTGTCGATGTTGTAAAGTTCCTTGGTGAACGTGGCTTACCATTCAGGGGAACTGATGAGCTATTTGGATCCCCACAGAATGGGGCATTTCTGGGAATACTAGAGCTTATTGCTAAATATGACCCATTTCTTGAGCAGCATATAAAGAAGTATGGTGGGTCAGGCAGAGGGGTAAGCAACTACATGTCATCTACCATAGTAGAGGAGTTCATCGAGTTAATGGGAAATAAAGTTGCTCAAGTAATAGTGCAAGAGCTATACACTGCCAAATATTTTTCTTTAATTGTAGATTCCACACCAGATCTCAGTCATGTTGATCAGCTAGCAATTGTACTACGTTATGTTAACAAAGATGGGCCTGTGGAACGGTTACTGGGGTTTGTTCCAATCTATTCTCATACAGGAGAACATCTTGAAAATACTGTGTTGTCATTCCTGGCTGTATTGAAAATTAATATTCAGGATTGCAGAGGCCAAAGCTACGATAACGCTAGCAATATGTCTGGCAGATACAATGGATTGCAAGCTAGAATTCGTGCAATCAATCAGTTGGCATATTATGTGCCTTGTTCTGCACATTCACTGAATTTGGTTGGAACATGTGCTGCAGAATCCTGTCTTAAAGCAGCTACATTTTTAATCTATTGGAGTGCATCTATGTTTTTTTTTCTTCATCCACTCATCGATGGAACATTCTTAAAAATGAGCTTTGCAAAGCTCCTGGAAATCTTTCTGTAAAAGGTCTGTCTGGCACAAGATGGGCTGCTCGTTCTGATGCTACTAAAGCACTGAGAATCGGTTTTCAGTATGTGAAAAATGCTCTCAGAGAATTAGAGTCGTCTGATCACCAAGTAAGAGTCCAACATGAGGCAAAGTCCTTATTGGGAAAACTCAACCACTTTGAAACCGCCATTCTTCTTGTGGTGTGGGGAAACATCTTAGAAAGGCTAAATGCGACTAGTAAAACTTTACAAAACACCAAAATCTGTCTTTCAGAAGTAGTCATACTTTATAACTCATTGATTGCATATGTGCAAATAATTAGGGATTCATTTGACACATATGAACTAGAAGCTAAAAAGCTAACTAGAGACCATACATATGCAGGAGAAGGAAAACGGCTTAAAAAACGCAAAACATTTGCTGATGAATCACCATTTGATGATGTTAACCAACATATGTCAGCAAGAAACAAATTTATCACTGAAACATTCTATGTATTAACAGATTCTCTTATTGCAGAGCTTAAAAGAAGGAATCAGTGCTATGAATGCTTGAATAACCGTTTTGATATTTTTAATACAAACTTGCCAATATCAGATTTACGCAGCTCTGCAGACAAATTGCAAAAAAACTACCCAGAGGATCTCGAAGACTGTTTTACAGAAGAATTTTTACAATTTTCTGCATTGATACCCCAGGAATCCATGGTGTGCCCAATGGCAATGAGGCAATATATAATTGCCAGGGACTTGCAAAAAACATTTCCAAATACTGAAACCTTGCTACGTATGTTTTTATGCATGTCTGTAACCAATGCCAGTGGAGAAAGATCATTTTCCTGTTTGAAAAGGATAAAAAATGAAAGAAGAACTACCATGGGCCAAGAAAGGTTATCAGCCCTTTCTTTGCTAGCTGTGGAATCCGCTTTAGTCAGACAACTTGACTTTGATGACATTGTGGATTCTTTTGCTAAGCAAAAAGTACGTAAAGTTAATTTGTAATTGTTAGCTGCTCAGCAAACAGTACAAGGCTTGGTACACAAGTCATGAAATCCCTTCACCAGCTTCTTTATTTCTAAATGTTGAAATTCTAATTCATTGTCTCATATGGCTGCAAAATATTTCTAAAACCCTACTCACCTGATATGGCTGCAAAAAAATGTACCCTAGTCTACTCATCTGGCTGTAAGAATTATTTTAAATCATTAAAAGCTACATCATAATTTGTTATTATATTGGGAGACTTACCCTGTTTTAAAATGTGTGTGAATATTGTTTTACAAATCTAGTTCAAAATATGTATTTGTATGTAAAACAATCATATACTGATATTACAAGTTATATGACTAAAGAACTAAGGAAAATAAATAATGATGAATAGACCATGCTCTTTTTTGAACAACCAGTTCATGAAAAGAAATCTGTCTGCAAAACAATTCTAATATTCTCGTCTTCTCATCTGACTGCAAAACAATTCTAATATTCTCGTCTTCTCATCTGACTGCAAAACAATTCTAATATTCTCATCTTTTCATCTGGCTGCAAAAGACTTCTAATACTAATACTCTAGTCTTCCCAATTAGCTGCAACATTTCTAATAGTCTAGTTGTCTCATCTGGCTGCAGATTAATTTTTATGCAAATTTGGAACAAGTCTTTAATGCAACTGATTCCCAATTCCTGACATAATTCTTAGAGTTCATTAATCTAAGTGCACAAAGTCTAATTCTAATACCCTAATCTTTTCATCTCGCTACAAAAGAAATATTTTACCCTAGTCTTCTCACCTGACTGCAAAACCATGCTCTTCTTTGAACAACTAGCTCATGAAAAGAAATCTGCTTGGATTGTCAGTGTTGTAAAGTTCCTTAGGCTACCATTCAGGGGAACTGATAAGCTATTTGGATCACCACAGAATGGGAGATTTCAGTGAGTACCAGAGCTTCATGCTAAAAATGATCCATTTCTTGAGCAGCATATAAAAGACGTATGGTGAGTAAGACTGAGGGGTAAGCAACTACGTCATCTTCCATAGTAGAGGAGTTCATAGAGCTAATGAAAATGATTCTAAAACTCTAATCATCTCATCTGGCTGCAAAATAATTCTTATACTCAAGTCTTCTCATCTGACTGCAAAAGAAGTCTAATACTCTAGTCTTCTTATCTGGCTGCAGAAAAATTCTAATACCCTAGTGTCTCATCTAGCTGCAAAACAATTCTAATATTCTACTCTTCTCATCCGACTGCAGAATAATTCTAATATCCTAGTCTCATCTGACTGCAAAACAATTCTAATATCCTAATCTTCTCATCTAGCTACAAAAGAATTATTTTACCCTAGTCTTCTCATCTGGCTGCAAAACAATTCTAATATTCTCATCTCTTCATCTGGCTGCAAAACACTTCTAATACTAATACTCTAGTCTTCCCAATTAGCTGCAACATTTCTAATAGTCTAGTTGTCTCATCTGGCTGCAGATTAATTTTTATGCAAATGTGGAACAAGTCTTTAATGCAACTGATTCCCAATTCCTGACATAATTCTTGTTAGAATTCATTAATCTAAGTTCACAAAGTCATTAAAAGCTAACTAATAATTTATTATTGGTTATTATATTTGGGAAGCTTACCCTGTTTTACAATGTTTCTTATTATCTGTGGCTCAAGTGTTTTTGTAACTGTGGCTATATTTTCATCATATTGCTGCTATTTCTGCAATAATAATGGCAGTATTTCATATTTATTTTATGGGCATACTTTTTGTGTTCAGTACTGGACATGCTGCTTTTTGTTAGCTAATTAAATTTATAAATTAACCCTTGGTCTGACTTTGAGTATGAAGAAGTAAATGCTGTGTAGGTTTGTCTATTACAACCTTATTATTTTATTTGAGTAGCACTCTATTAAAGAATAGGAATGGATAAACAACAATCAATTGATGTCTTTTCTGAAGAAATAGGTTAATGCAGAGTGTATTCTTAAGACAATGAACAGAAGGAATACCTTCTGTCAGATTGCCAACAGTGTTACTACTGAACTTTTAAAAGAACTGTCATAATAAAGGTGCGCTAGTATAGCAGTGCTTCTTTTGTAACTGTAACTTTAGGTGGTTCGAGATGGGGGGGCCCCAGAAGCACTACCTTGCCTAGGGCCCTGTTTAGTCTTAATCCGGCTCTGTTTGAAACGTTCATAGAGTTCCGCCTAAGAATCACCAACAAGAAAGCCCGCCACAGACAACAGCAGCGCTCTTTCTTCTCAACCTCTGTCGCGGAGTAATACATGAAAACTATAGCGCTGTAAAGTAGTTCCGAAAGGGGCGTGGCTTGGTGGCATCTTTCTCTTGCTGTGGTGCGGAAGGATTTGGAATTGATATGCAGCGCGGCCGTGGCCTTTTCACACGACGTGCGGCCTAGCTGGAATAAAGGAGACGGGAGTATCCCGGGTGTGAGGCGCCCGGCTTGCCCAGAGGAAAGAGGTGTTTTGACAGAGGCTGAGTTCCGGGAACTGACTCGGTAAGACTGTGGGTAAGGATTGGATTTTATGAGTGAGGAAAGATGCATTAGTTCTTACGACGCTGCCGTGTGTGTCTGTGTGCGGAACTACTAGGCCGCAGGCCCTGAGATTGGGCGCCAGAGCCGTACAAGGTAACAGGGCCGCGTCGTGTGTTAGCCAACGTTATCTGTTCTGCTGAATGGCGTGGCGCTAAATTACACGGCCTAGATCTTCTTTCAGCTAAAGCCTCATTTTGTAGTGTAGTACAGGGAGTCACGTGGGGCTGTGTGTGTATGTGCGCGTGTGATGGCGGCCGGATGTAGGAAGCTGAGGTACAAGGACGACTGTAGGTACGGCGCAAACGTGTCTTTGTCGGATTGTGGCTTTGGACCGTGCTCTGATCTGTGTAGCCACCATTCTCCCTCTATCTCCCTCTGGTGACTGTACAATGCGGGCTGGGACGTGATCTCTGTAGCCATTCTCTCCCCCCCCCCCCCAGTTTCTCCTTATGGAACCTATGGGAATGTATATCATTGCTGGAATCTCTGCAGCCTCAGTTTTCTTCCAGTATTTGCCTTTATATAGTTACCTATGGGGATGTATAATGCATGGCTGTGCTGAGAACTGTTGCCTCACTGTAGGGGCGTCCTCTTCTTGTGTGTAAAGGGGGGGTGGGCGCAGTGTAAAGTTGTTTACATTTTTGCTGTACAGTGGATTAGGGTCAGGCCACACAGGGCGTTTTGGGGAGATTTGGTCGCCTGACGACTAATCGCCTCGTTTTTGTGGTGACCAATCTTCCCCAAACGCCTTCCCTGAATCTGCGCCGGCTAAATGAAAAAAAAAAACTCAGTCGCAAATCACACGCGGCCATTCGTTTTCCGAAGTCACCCGTTCTTTTTAGCCGGCGCAGAGTCAGGGAAGGCGTTTGGGGAGATTGGTCACCGCAGAAACGAGACGATTGGTCGCAAGTCGACCAAATCTCCCTAAAACGCCCTGTGTGGCCTGACTTAATAACGGTTCATTTATTTTAAATGTAAAGATCAAGGAAAGTCAAATTTCTCAAGTGAATTTGTTTTTTTTACAGCAGCCCCCCTTTTAGTCCAGCCACTTGTTTACAGCCCCCTTCACAGGGAGTCGCTGTAGGACAGTGTCCCCCAACCAGTAGATCGCGAGTAAAGCTCCCCATAGACGCGACGATTGTTCTTTGGTGAACGACCGATTTCAGTGCAGTCCAATCAATCCGTCAAATTATCGTGCGGTTAGTGGGATTGAACGATCGTACATTTTACGATTTTTCGGCCGACATCTGTCAGAGAATTGATTGGCCAGGTTTAAAAATCTTTATCGGTCCCAATGCAATCTATCTATGTCTGCAGGGACAAGCAGGCAGCTCCCCTTCAGTTTTGCTGGCAATATCACCTGAAATGGTCTTTTTAGTTGATGGGCACATTGTACATTTAAACTATCATTTCGAGATAATTGTGGTCTCATGATAATGATTGGATCTTTTAAAAATCTTTACATCTATGGCCGGCTTAACATGTTGCTCACCAACTCCTTGGATTTTGCTCCCAGTGGCCTCAAAGCAGTTGCTTTATTTTTTAATTCCATGCTTGGAGGCAAGTTTTGGTGCACAAAAACCAGTTGTACTGCCAAACAGCCGCTTGTAGTCTGCCAGTCCATATAGGGACTACTAAATAGCCAAGCGATGCCCTTATTTTACATCCCCATGGACTTTTTCATGTTTGTGTTGCTCTCCAAATCTATTTATTTTTTTACTTTTAAATTTGGCTCACAAGTAAAAAAAAGGTTGGGGACCCCTGTTGTAGGACATGGTGGCTGCTAACCCCACTGTTCTTATAGCCCAGAAAAGGAGCTTTTTTTTTTTTTTTATATAAAGATGTCTGCACTAAAAAATTGTCACTAACCCTGCATGAAGATCTGACTGTGTGCCAGTTCACTTGCAAAAAGTGCAAACATGCACTAATGAGGAGTTCCGGCTATAGACAAATAGCAGTGTTCTCACTCTCACACAAGCACATACTTCTTTCAGCAGTATAAAATGGGTGTCTAAAATAAGGTGCAAAATTCGGTATGTGAGGGGCAATACGGTCATACTTGAAACCGGTTGAGCTAGTATGTAAACCTACTTATACAGGCACAGTAAAAAGCAGAGTTTACTTATAGTGGTTGTTCACCTTTGAGTTAACTTTTAGTATGATCTAGAACAGGGATCCCCAACCTTTTGAACCCGGGAGCAACATTCAAAAGTAAAAGCAGTTGGGGAGCAACACAAATATGAAAAATGGTCTTGGGCTGCCAAATAAGTGCTGTGATTGGCCATTTGGTAGCCCCTATGTGGATTGTCAACCTACATTGAGGCTCTGTTTGGCAGTGCACCTGGTTTTTATACAACCAAAACTTGCCTCCAAGCCTGGAATTCAAAAGTAAGCTCCTGCTTTGAGACCACTGGGAGCAACATCCAAAGGGTTGGAGAGCAACATGTTGCTCACGAGCTACTGGTTGGGGATCACTGATCTAGAATGATATTCTGAGACAATTTGCCAATTGTTGATCATTTATTATTATTATTTGTGCTTTTTGGGTTATTTAGCATTTTATCAGCAGCTCTCCAGTTTGCAATGTCTGCAATCTGGTTGCTGGGGTCCATATTACCCTAGCAACCATGCAGTGATTTAAATGACACTGGAATAGGAGAGGGCCTACATAGAAAAATAAGTAATAAAAAAATAACAATAAAATTGTAGCCTTACAGAGCATTTGTTTAGATGGGGTCAATGACCTCCATTTGAAAGGAAGTCCGCGAAAGAATCCAAATACTTGAATGCCAATGAAAAAGTTGCTTAGTTATAGCCATTCTATAAAATACTAAAGTTAATTTAAAGCTGAACCAGCCCTTGAAGAAAATAAAGCACATATTGAGTTTTTGATGCACTGTATTATAAGCAAAGTGTCATTATTCGACTGCCTGTTCAACTGCTTAAGGTTTCATAAAACTGCTTCAATGTGGGTGTAATGTGCATACATTATCTTTTGTGTACAGGTTATTTTCACTAATTTTTCTGGGGGTTTTTTTTCCCACATTTTGTACAGGTCTTCACAATGACACAGTTCTTACCTCCAAACTTGTTGGCGCTCTTTGCCCCTAGAGATCCAGTACCATACCTCCCTCCTTTAGATAAACTGCCACATGAAAAACATCACAATCAGCCATACTGTGGGATTGCTCCATACATAAGAGAATTTGAGGTGAGTACACAGCTATATGTATCGGCTAAATAATTCATACCAGCAAATGTAATTATATCAATCTAATGTTATTGTCCATAGGACCCTCGAGATGCTCCCCCTCCAACTAGAGCAGAGACCCGCGAGGAGCGTATGGAAAGGAAGGTGAGAAATTTATATTGATGATACTGTGTATTTGGCAGCATAGATGGACATTACATGCCTTTGTTGAGTTTATCTTTGCTTGCAAACAACACTAGAAGTTTCTATAGACTTCCTTAAAAATTATTTTAAATTGTCATTTGTTTTAAAGTAACAGTAACATTAAAAAAAAGTGTTTAAAAGTAATAAAAATATAATGCAGTGTTGCCCTGCGGGTGTTTGCTCCAGAAACACTACTGTTGTTTTTATTAATATGCTGCTGTGTAGCAATGGGGGGCAGCCATTCAAAGGAGAAAAGGCTCAGGTTACACAGCAGATAAACTCTGTAGAACATAATGGTGTTATCTGGTATCCACTATTTAATCTGTGCCATATAGACTTGTTTCAATTTCCACCAGCAGCTTGTTTATATGAACTATAGTAATGTTTCTGAACCAACACATCAGTTTTACCAGTGCAGGGCAACACTACATATTTTCATTACTTTAAAACACTTTCCTTTTTTGGTGTTACTGTTTAAGAAAATGCATTTGTGGTTTAAAGTAGGGCTAAACGATGCCTTCACCAGGGGATCTCATATACAGAGTAATTTTTGGCATTACTTGACTGGGAAGATGGCACAAATAATTGTCAGCAACAAAAATTCCAAAAAAAAAAAAAAAATACATTTCAGAAACAAAATATAAATAATTTCAAACTTGAGTGGCTTGGGCACTAGAGCTACAATTTGAGTCATAGGTGTTTGATAGTATTTACTCTTGTCTTAGTAGGTGGGTAGTGGTAAGGAATAGAGACTTCTGTTATAGAGGGCTATATCTATTTTCTGTCATAAGCATCTGTGTTAGACAGCATCTTTTCTATTCAACGAACAAAACCTGTTCATAAGAGGGATGCAAACACTTGGCTAGACCTAGGGGCAGATTTATCAAAGGTCGAATAGTAAAATTTCAATTCAGATTTTCGAGTGTAAAAATTCACACATTCAATTTTTAATCCCCTTATTTGAATGTGAGATTTATCACACTTCAACCATGGAAACAGTCCTAATTCGAATATTCGCCACCTAAAAGATGGCAGAGGTCTGTTGAGTCATTTGGAGTTAATAGCCTTTCTGACATTAGTTTTGTTTTTTTTTCGGAGAGAAAAACTAGATTCGTACGAATCAAGTGCCATTGGAAACTATAGGATCGTACATTCAAATTAAATAACCTCCCAGTCGAATTGAGTATTCGAATTTAAAAAAAATTCACATGAATTCGACCTTTGATAAATGGGTCTGTGTTTTTTTGGGGTTTTTTTTGTTTGTTTTTGATGAAAGTAAACTTGTCTGTTGTACTAAAATGACCCTGCAGCTGCTTGTACTGCTAGAGAAACTTGAGATTTCAATGTTACCTCAAAACCTTTTAAATCAATTTAACAGCGAAGGGAAAAGATTGAAAGAAGACAGCAGGACGTCGAGAATGAACTTAAAATATGTAAGTGCTGATTCATGTGACGTTTTATGCTGTTAGTAGTTTGTTAAATGCTGTTTTCAGTCAATCGTACATATTTAGAAGCTGTGGTTTGTTTTTTTTGTTTTTTTTTTAATTCTGTAATTCTTCACTTAATAGGGGATCCACACAATGATCAGAATGCTCAAGGAGATGCCTTCAAAACCCTGTTTGTTGCAAGAGTGGTAAGTTTTGTTTGTGATTTTGTTGTTTTCTTTTACATTAATTTTGTCATGATAGTAGCTGTCCAGAAATTTGCCTGGCATTTACCATTTGTGTGTAGATAGAGAGACCGAGAGAGACAGATATCCAATAGAGAGAGAGAGAGACACACAGATATTCAATTGAGATAGAGGCACAGATATTCAGATGATAGAGAGAGAGACAGACTGACGGACAGATATTCAGTTGATAGAGTAGACCGAGAGAGAGAAGAAAGAGATGGATATAGGTATATGGATAGCTATATAATTTTTTTTCTTTAAATTGAAAAGTAGGCTTCATTACATTATCCCTCTGCTTTCATTGTGAAGCAGCTGCTCTAAGGCATATGACAATGGCAGCCAAAAGCCCCCTCTGCCTGTCAATATTCTTTGCTAGTGAGTGGCAACTGTTCTGTTGTGTGAACACAGGCCTCCACAGCGAAACTCTCAAGGTAGCGCACCTTCTTCAAGCTCCTCCTAAAAGCATTTTTCATGATCTGAATGATTTTTGCTTTACAGAATTATGATACAACAGAGTCCAAGCTACGGCGAGAGTTTGAGGTGTATGGACCTATTAAACGGGTAAGGACATCTTATTAAGCATCAAGTTCATTTGAGCTGAATACAGCGAGGCACGCTATTCTAGTTTTATTACATGACCTATTTTGACTGGCTCTTTTAGGCCATTGAGGCTGCACAGCCTGCTTCAAATAGAATAATGGTTTAGAAAGTGTTTTCAAATTCTAAAAGCTGTAAATTGTGTATTGTGGGGTTGGTAATTTTAGGCTGATGGATGCTAAATGACTATAAAACATTCTAAGTCTAGCGTGCATTTGTGTTAATATAATGGGGCAGCTTTGCACAAAGGTCACCAATCCGTTTTTATTTACAAATATATTGTCTTTCTGTTTTAGATTCATATAGTATACAATAAGGGATCTGAGGGATCTGGGAAACCTCGTGGATATGCTTTCATTGAGTACGAACACGAAAGAGATATGCACTGTAAGTTTCTTACTCTTGAACAAAAAATATCCATTTTGTTTTAGATATTTTTTTAAACGTTTTTACTTTGAAAGCCCTTTGCAATGAAGGGCTGTGTTTCCAGAAGGTAAGTAACTATAAACCATTCAGGTGGGCACTCGAATTCCAGGAATCCCCACTGTAACACTCGGCATTTCCTAAACAAGAGGTTCACCTTCAAAAAAACTTTGCATTAAGTAGAAAGCAAGAGTCCTAGTACGACCTACATACAATTTCTTTTTTTTTTTTAATTCACTGTTTTTTATAAATGTAAAAATTAAATGTATCCTCTTTATAGCAGCTCAATTGGATCACAGACTGTCTAAACTGTTAGTTTGATACATTAGTTGATAAAGGTCAATAGTAGTGCAATTCTTTTTAAAAATGGAAAGTTTTGAAAAGGTGAACAGCTACTTTTAACAAATTTAACAATTTTAATTTCATAGAGCTTGGTATAAAGGATTATCCCAAGTGTGAATAAAATTGGATTAAACATTTTGCACTTTTTTTGTTTTTGTGACCACCTATTGCTTCTAAAGGTAAAAACATTTTAATTTTAGTGAGGTAGGAATGGGGACGGCTTCCGGATTCCTTTTTTTTTCTTTCTTTCTCTTTTTTTTTTTTTTTTTTTTTTTTTTTTACATTTGGCCATTCATATTTTTTTTTTTTTTTTTATCCTATTGAAAACTGCACCAATGACATTGCTTCAAGGGATGTTGTATAGGTTGTTTTTAGCAGAATAATGCTCTATGCAAAAAAGCCTGTACAGTCACATTTAGGACATTTATTGCAAGACATGCAGCGCTTTCTTTGCTGTTACTTTAAACTTTGGAACTGAAAGGTATGCTTAAAGCAGTGGAAAACAATCTAAAGAGCTTTATTTGATGCTTCAGAGTCATCTCTACCCACTTGGGATTTCTGTAGTCCGGGTCCTACCAAGAATGGCTTAGAGGACGGGCAACGTTATGTTCAGGTGCCAGGTGTTAAATTTCTTGATCAGCTTGTTCATGTCTGCTCCAAGAAATATCTGGCTGCATTTCATATAGCCATTTTTATTAAGAGGGGAAACTTGCCTCTCCCCTCTGTGTGAATGCATAACTGTTGCCCATCCTTTATATTTTTCTTTTTTTTTATTGTATAATGTAGAACAAAATCTTATCTGTGACAGTGCAATGTGAGGGGGGTGTATTAATTTTGTGTTCTTATTGCCACTGCAGCCACCATTGTGATGGCAATTGTCACTGCTGGCTTGCAGCTGAATCTAATGCTCCCCTTTACAACATCTCATTGTATGGTTGGTATAAGGGTTTGTATGATGGGTAAGACTTTGCAGCATTTACACACACAAGACACAGAAAATCAACTAATTCACCTTGCACAATTCCCACATTGTAAGGACATTTCTTACTACATCAACACACAGACCAATTTATTCGCAGGGAGATGGTTTTTCTTTTTATATTGGGGCAATATTTACATATACTTTAGCAAATATTGGGACAACATGACTTATTATTTCCCACCTTTCACATAAGCAGTTTTAACCAAAAATTCAACACTCCTAAAGCTATAGCTCTATGTTCTGTAACAGGTAGGGGGGATGCACCAGATCCACTATTTTGGAATCGGCTGAACCCCAAATCCTTTGCCAATTCTGCCGAATCCTAATTTGCATATACAAATTAGGAGTGGGAAGGGGAACACATTTTTTACTTCCTTGTTTTGTGACAGTCATGAGATTTCCCTCCCCGTCCCCAATTGGCATATGCAAATTAGCATTTGCTTTGGCTGGGCAGAAGTATTCGGGCGAATCCTGCTGAAAAAGGCTGAATCCTGGATTCGATGCATCCCTAGTAATAGGACTGGCCAAAGTAGACTTTTTAAATACTAAGAGAAGCCCATTTATCAAAGGTCGAATTCACGTGTGTTTTTTTTTTTTTTTTTTTTTTAATTCGAATATACTCTCTATTCGACTGGGAGGTTATTTAAGAAAAAAGTCGAAAAATTCAAATCATATTCAATTCGTACGAATTGAGTTTTCTCCAAATGGCTCAACGGACCTCTGCCATTGACTTGTACATGAACTCTGCAGGTTTTAGCTGGCGAATATTCAAATTAGTACTGTTTCCATGGTCAAGGCGTGATAAATCTCACATTCGAATAGGGGGATTAAATTCAAATGTGTGAATTTTAAATCTCTCAAATTCGAGTTTCACTATTCGACCCTTGATAAATCTGCACTAGTGGATTTTTTTTTTTTTGCCTACATAGTATATTGGGATACACTGATTTCTTCTGGGTTCTTTCAGTTGCTCTCTTCATACATATTTTAATACTGACAAAATAGTAAGGGTCTGGAGCATATACTAATTCCAACATAGAAATTACTTAAATTTACATTTCCATTCAGACTACATTCATATGCTGTAACATGAAAATCATTCTTGGATATTCCAAAAGGCAACAATGTTTGCCTTCCTTGAACATCTATTTTACCTTGGTGCGCAATCAGTAACCATAAACCACATTGCATAACACCAACAAAACTCATTTTTAAATACTGTGTAAAGACAATTTTGCATTTAGAAGGAAACCATACTTTTTAGAACAGTTTCAGGTGAGGTCTGCTGTAGATTACATAGTACTTGTTAGTTGGTAAAGTGATCTGAATGCTAGTACAGACCAAAATCTCTTCTAATGTTGAAAGAAAACCAATATAAAAGGTAGAGCAAAAGTTGTACAGGTATGGGACCTGTTATCCAGAATGCTCGGGACCTGGGGCTTTCTGGATAAAGGAACTTTCCGTAATTTTGATCTTCATGCCTTCAAGGGGTTGTTCACCTTCAAACAACTAGTTGGTTTTGGATAGATCACCAGACATAACAACTCTTTACAATTACTTTATATTTTCTATGTGTCGACTTGTTTCTAATATTGAAGTGTAAAGTGTCATTTTTCACTTTCTAAAGTGGCTCTGGGAAGGGGGGTTGCCGACCCTGTAAACTGCGCTAAATTGATACAGTTGATCCATTTCTAATGTTGTCCCTGCTGAGCAGAATCTCTGGGTTTCATTACGGGCAGCTGTTAGAATTGATACAATAGTTGCTAATATTCCAGAGATGCTGCTGAGAAATGGATCAACTAAATGTTGCAAAATTGTGACAGTTTATAGAGTCTGCACCTGAATTACTGAGCTGCCAGATTCAAACACCAGAGATGGGAACTTTCAACTTTAAACTTAGATTTTGGAAAAACAATAAAAAATATTAAATAATGGAAAGTAATTGATAAGTCTTTATTTCTGGGGAATAATCTGAAAGCAAATCAACTGAAAAAAAGTGTTTGGAAAGTGAACAACCCCTTTAAGTCTACTAGAAAATCAAGTAAACATTAATTAAACCCAATAGACCGGTTTTGCTTCCAATAAGGATTAATTATATATTAGGTTGGAATAAATACAAGCTACGGTTTTATTATGGAGAAAAAGAAAATTTGGATAAAATGCAGTCTCTGGGAGACTCCTTTTCCATAATTCTGAGCTTTCTGTATAACAGGTTTCCGGATAACTGGTCCTATACTTTAGAGCAATATGGCATGAAGCCCTATGGCTCTTTTGTGCAGACTGTAAGGGTAACAGTGTTGCGGCTTTTATGAGCAAATAGCTGCTAATTACGGTATGTCTGGTGACCTACCATGTTAAACAAGCCTTAAACAGCTCTGTGTTAATCAACAGTAATATTTAAGCCAGACTCCAAGGCCTTCCATATTCCTCTGCAGAGTAAGTAGTAACTTTGGAAGAGGTAGTAGTTCCTATTAGTATAGCTTCCCTCTTACACAGATCATGGTTGTTCAGGAATGACACAGTGTTGTTATGTGAAAGGTAGGTCACAGTTTTAGTTCTTAGTGGTAGTAAAAGACTATAGTCTTATCACACTTGGTAGTTGCTCCTGTGCAACTGCTGGTGAAAAAGATTGGTATACAGTGAGGTGGTAGGGCCCAGGTAAGCCACCGCAAGTGGATATCCCTTTTGCCTTCTCATTGGCGTATGATGCTACAATCAAATAGAGGCAGTTAACGAACCACCAGCCAGCCGGCAATGATATATCTTCGCTTTCTAAAGGATGAAGCTGGAGACTGTGCTTGGATGGAGTGGGGTAGGTGTGGGAAACTAGATTTGATTGGTGTATGTTTGTCCACCATATGGCCCTGTTGCAGTCGGTGTAAATGGATTTGGTATGTAACAAACACCCGAAGTGCTGGGAACTTAAAGGCCGTTTTGGGGGGTTTTTTTTTTTGTTACTGTTGGAAACGGTCCCTGGTACCTCTGTCCATTTTAATAAAACGGGCATCTGCTTTTGTTAATTCTCCCATTCATCCATTCTCCTTGGGATAGCTTTATTTATACATGTTCTTTATTTTTTTTAATGCAATTTCCAACCTATTTCTGCCTTCCCATGGGGCCCGCAACATAAACTTTTAAAGATCTCGGGGACAGCTTGCCCTTTATACACTAACATTGCATTTGGTTAATTGGCGTTATTAAACATTTGTCAATGCATGTAAAGGTGATTTTCCACTTTTCCCCCCACCCCTCTATTTGAAATTTCTTGCCATGGGTAGGCAATAGTTGTATGTGGCTCAATCTACTATATTGAAACCTGGGTAGTTAAGAGGTGGAAGAAATGATGGAAAATGCTGTGGGGCATGGTCTTAACGTTCTGCAATATGATCATAGATCATGCCATTGCTTGCTAAAAAAAAAAAATATTGAGCCAAAAGCTGGAGTCCGTGTGATACTGGCGACCACATTCATCTAAGCAATCAGTCAATATACTGTAACGATGGAAAAAATCGAGGCAGCCGAGGCAGGTAAGACAGTTTCTCAGCTGCGAGAAATTCGTCCATTCAAATCCAGTTTAAATTAATAAAAAAAAAAACGGAACTTCCCGAGGCTCAAACATCTTTCCAAGATATCGTCATGAAATTCGTTGAATTTGAGGCGGTAATTTGAAAGGTTTTGTAAGTAGTTTTAACAGGTAAATATTTTTACTTATTTTAGTGGTACTGTTTTATGGCGCTATTATAGGGGGCTGTAAACGCACTGCAGTGTAGAATATCTCACTATGGCGATTTATGTTTGGCGATGGAGCGTACTGTTCTTCACATTCAGCTTAAACCTTAACACATACTGCCAGTTGATATCCCGTAGAAGGCAATGGTTTGTGATGTATGTGTATATCCTCATCTACTTGATAGCTGAACAGCCTAAGCAAGACTTGAAGATTTTTTTCTTATAGTTGGGGTTACAGAAAGAAAAGGGGGATTAAATAGGAAAGTGATGTAAATTACGCACCCAAAAAGTTATTACACACCATATAAATTAAGATGTGTGATTTATGGTGGTAAATAGTTTGAAATATATTAAAAAAAAAACATTTTAAATTTGTTCATATATGAAGACTTCAAGATTTTTTTATTCGCGATATACGTAAGTTATGAAAGGAACGGCAAATAATTTTAACATGTTTTTCTTTCAGCATGGTTGTTAAAGAACTGGGGAATTAAAGGGGGCATTGGGGTGTTGGTGATGAGTTTTTGAAAGGAAATGCTACTGCTGGATTGCTCATTACATTGCAAGTTGTTCAGCTCTAGGGGTTAACAAGTTAGGCCTCAACACACACATGGATATTAACAACCTCTGCTATTTTGCCGGTTTTATATTGAAGATATAAAATACCTCTATCTCATGATTGTTGCTGTATTGTATTTTTGTGCTCCTGTGTCTGTTCTATCCAGATGGAGAACGCATTCAATTGTTCATACAAGTCTAAAACTCTTTAGGAAACCCTGATCAATGCTGTTCAGCAGAGCATTTACTTCTCTTCTCCAACACCTTTCTTTTTTTTGTTGTATTGAAGGTTGAAGTGATAATGCAAGATTTATTAAGTTTATAGTAGAAGCTCTGCATATTTTAGTTAGCAGTCTTGTTCTATGTGAAAGGCTAAGACTGTGTGCAGTATGGGAGGGGGGGGGATTATTGTGTGCATTTAAGCTAATTGTGTCTGTTCTGCCCTTCTGGCAATGTTGTGTTACAGCGGCATACAAGCATGCAGATGGGAAGAAAATAGACGGAAGACGTGTGTTGGTCGATGTCGAGAGAGGACGTACTGTGAAAGGATGGCGCCCACGCAGGCTAGGTATGGACATCCATCTCGGATTACTGAGGGGTTTACTTGGATCGGCTCTAAAGGATCAATTCTTAAAGGGATGCTGTCATGGGAAAAAAAATTTTTTTCAAAGCGCATCAGTTAATAGTACTGCTCCAGCAGAATTCTGCACTGAATTCCATTTCTCAAAAAAGCAAACAGAATTTTTATATTTAATTTTTAAATCTGACATGGCACTAGACCTATTGGCAGCTTCCCAACTGCCCCCAGTCATGTGACTTGTGCTTCAGTCACTCTTTACTGCTGTACTGCAAGTTGCAGTGATATCACCACCCTCCATTTCCCCCAGCAGCCTAACAGAACAATGGGAAGGTAACCAGATAGAAGCTCCCTAACAAGATAACAGCTGCTTGGTAGATCTAAGAACAACACTCAATAGTAAAATCCAGGCCCCGCTGAGACACATTCTGTTACACTGAGTAGGAGAAACAACAGTCTGACAGAAAGCAGTTCCATCCTAAAGTGCTGGCTCTTTATGAAAGCACATGACCAGGCAAAATGACCTGAGATGCACCCACACATCAATATTGCAACTAAAAAAATACACTTGCTGGTTCGGGAATGACCTTTTATATTTTATAGGGAATTATTTGCAGTGTAATTTAGAAATACAAACCTACATCATAAAAATCATGACATAAACAGACCGAAAATGTCTGTACAGCATGAAAAAGGGATTGTTGCCATCTTAAATATAAACCTGCATTGTAGGTAATTGCCCTCCATGAGTTGGCTTCTAATATAATTATTGCAACCCATTCTCAGTGCAGTTCATTAATATAACAGAATGAGTCCAATAGCATACATGTGCTGTGAAGAACTTCTAAATTGTGCTATATTCTCTCATTTTGAAGGTGGTGGTCTTGGAGGCACAAGAAGGGGAGGAGCTGATGTCAATATCAGACACTCTGGCAGAGATGATACATCCAGATATGATGAGAGGTACTTAACCACTTTTTATCTTCTTCCAGATCGTATTTAGTTGGATGCTATTTCTGTGAGGGAAGTGGTGTGTTATTCCCCCTAGGAAACGGGCAGCTGCTGTTTCCAGTATGGAATAAAACTGTTACCAACTGCCACTTAAAAGAACAGTAACACCAAATAATAAAAGCAGTTTAAAATAATTCAAATATAATAAACTGTTGCTCTGAACTGGTAAAACTGGTGTTTCCTTCAGAAACACTACTTAAGTTTATATAAATAGGCTACTGTGTAGCACATTCTACATAATAGATAAAAGACAAAGCAATGTAATAGAATACAATGGGATTCTACAGAGTGCATCTGTTATCTTCTATGTAACCTGTGCTTTGAATGGCTGCCCCCATGGCTACACAAAAGCTTTTCTTTTATAAACTATAGTAGTGTTTCTAAAGCAAACACACCAGTTGTACCAGTGCAGGAAAAAGGTACATTATAGTTTAACAATTAAATTATTTGGTGTTACTGTTCCTTTAAAGTAAGGCAAAAGCAGCTCTACTGTTGCTCATTTTAAAGGAGACATATAGGATAATGAAAAGAACCTAATTTTGTAGGCAATTGAGTACTATATGGTGTTGCTTTTACATGGTGCTAAAAATTTATATTTTTAGAAATTGCCCCTTTATTGGAGCTTCCTATAGATGTTCTCTGGTCCCTGTCTGTGTTTCAAATGAGGGGTGGGCGTGTCCTAATGGTCCCTGCCAGAAGCACAGGAGTGGGACAGCCAATTGCAGCCTGCCGTCACACAAGCAAAGACAGGCTTCAGTTCCCTATCAGGTCCTGCTAGCTGCTGATTGGTTCCTGTTCTACAGTGCAGTGAGAGCCGCCTGCACAACCTGGGGATTCAGGGAACAGGAAGAGAAGGGAGTGATTAGTAAGGTTTTTTGAAGAAATATTCAATAAACCTGCCTGAAACACTACTTTTAAGCAAAGTTCTTCTATGTCTAAATGAGTATAATGCACTGGTACATTCTTATTTTTTACAGTGTCTCCTTTAAAAGTGCTGTTAGTGTAATAAGGGTCAAACTGGCCGCCAAGTAAAACATGGCTGCTTCAAACAAACACCAGTGATTCAAATGTATTTTTCTGCCTTTAGATCTGGCACCTTTTCATGTACAGTATAGGCATATCTGATCACTGATGCAAAAAAAATTATTTTTGTATTTGATTAAAATTATTGCCTCTTATTTATTAGGGATAGAGAGCGGGAACGGGACCGCCGTGAAAGGAGCCGTGAGAGGGAGAAGGAGCCGAGGGAGAGACGCAGAAGTCGTTCTAGGGAACGTAGAAAAAGATCACGCAGTCGAGAAAAGGAAGAAAGAAAGCGTAGCCGGGAGAAGAGCAAGGACAAGGAAAAAGAGAAAGATAAGGACAACAAGGACCGAGATCGCAAGCGTCGGAGCCGTAGTAGAGAGCGCAAACGTGAGCGAGACCGTGACAGGGAAAAGAAAGAGGAACGTGTTGAAGCAGAAGTACCTGAGGCTGATGATGCCCCTCAAGACGATGCACAGATTGGTGATCTGGGCATAGATGGCATAGAACTTAAGCAAGAGCCTGAAGAAAAAAGTAGAGAGCGTGACCGAGAGCGAGACAGAGACAGAGAAAAGGGAGAAAAGGACAGGGATAAAGACAGAGATCGTGATAGGGACAGAAGGCGCAGCCATAGAGACAGGGATAGAGAGAAGGATAGGGATAGGGACAGGGACAGGGACAGGAGGCGAGATAGGGACCGCGATAGAGAGAGGGACAAGGATCACAAACGAGAGCGAGACAGAGGTGACCGCAGCGAAAAGAGAGAGGAGAGGGTTCCAGATAATGGTATGGTTATGGAACAAGCCGAGGAGACCAGCCAAGACATGTATTTAGATCAAGAATCCATGCAGTCTGGAGATGGTTACTTGTCTACAGAGAACGGCTATATGATGGAGCCTCCTATGGAGTGATCTTGTTTATAATGAGGGATTCCCCTTCCTCAAATGAACTTCTCTTCCACAGCCAGATCTGTGTGCATTCAGACGCTCCCCTCCAACTATGTCCGGACTTATTCATTCATACAGTTATACATTTTTACTTTAAAGTCACACCGAGTAACCATACTGTTTAACACAGATCAAACTACATTCGTCTTGGTATTTTTTAGGTGGGTATGTTTTACAATACAAGTATGTAGCCATCACCCTTGAACTTGTGTAAAGTTGCAAACATTGCCTTTTGTTTTTTTTTAAATGGCCTCATGAGAATAAAAACATTTTTAATGTTTAAAGGAACTGATTTCTTCTCTTTACCCCCCCATGTCCTTTGTGCTTGTGTGGGAATGAGTCTAAATATATACAATTCTATATACAATTCTATACTCGTTCGTTATTCATTAGAAGCTGTTTCTTATTGACCACATTCAGCTTCTGGGGCCACTCCTTTTGAGATCTAATGTTTGATCCTTAATTCACAAGACAAACTTATACATATCACACCAGCCAATCGGTCATAGAGCCAAGAATATCTGTGCATGCATCCAAAATCTCCCCCTTTAAAGGAGAACTAAACCCTAAAAATGAATACGGCCAAAAATACCACATTTTAAATACTGCACTTTTTGTACTAGCCTAAAGTTTCAGCTTGTCAATAGCAGCAATGATCCAGGACTTCAAACTTGTCACAGGGGGGTCATCATCTTGGAAAGTGTCTGACACTCACATACTCAGTGGGCTGTGATTGGCTGTTGAGAAGCTAAGCTTAGGGCTCGTCACTAATTATCCAGCAGAGAATGAGGTTGGTCTGTAATATAAGCTGATGCTACAGGGCTGATTATTAAATTCTGATGCTAATTGCACTGGTTTCTGTGCTGCCATGTAGTAATTATCTGTATTAATTACTAATCAGCCTTATATTGTGCCATTTCTATTCTATGTGTACTGTATATTGTGAGTGATAAAAACCTATGCACATATGCAGGAAACAGGCAAGGCAACTATGTTTTAGCAGAGAATTTTATTAAATTAAATATATATTTTTCTCTTTTACATTTATAACATGAATTCGTCAGAGAGTATCAGTGTGAGCAAGGCAGAGCCTATACATTTAAAAAAAAAAAACCTTAGAAATAGATTACATTATGTACAGTTATCATTCCAATAAATTAGGATTAAAACAAAATATATTATTAGAAGTACTGTACAGGTTATCTTCCACTTAGTTTCCCTAATATGAAACATACAGAGGTTTTGCACTTGAATAGCTGGCATATTTTTCACTACTACTAATAAGCAGTCTTTTACTGAGGCCTTGGGATAATCATTCATCCCAGGAGAGTACAGTACAACGGATCAGCATTTGCATATAATAAGCTTTGCCTTCAGTATCTTCTATAAAGGAAACTAGGAGAAGGATAAACCATACTTGTAGATGGGCTTTACTTACCCTTTAAAATATATATATTTTTTAAATTCAGTAGAAAGCAAACATGCCTTTAATATTCTTCATTGAGTTTATTCACAGGTACCATTGTATTGATGCATCATATAATTTATTATTGCTCTAATACAAATATTGTGATTAAAGGTGATGAAGACAAACAATTGAATGTTAGAGAAAAAATTAAAGAAAAAATTAAAGACAAATTCACCTTTTAAACTGACAATACAACCGTAATAAAGTCTGCAACTGTCTCTTATGTGGTTGCTAGGGTCAGAGACCCTACCACTCCGCCTTACGTCCAGAATGAAGGGTGTTGTACAGTGGCTGAATGGATAGAGAAGCAGCGGAAAATCAGAATAGAAATAAAATTGCAATCACATGACTTTCTGGTTGCCATTAAAGGGGAAGTAAAGCCTTCCAGACACCTCCCTGCACAGTCCTCTTGCTTATTACCAACTGGCTTAGATCTGACTGCCAAGGAGGGGTGAAAAAAACTGTATGGAGAATCAGAGGCACTATTTGCATCAGTTATGAACCCTCTGTTAAATGGCTGGCTGGTTAGCACTGATGACATGATACTGGCAGTGTAAAGCTGCTAATATAATGAACTTTTAAAATAAAATGTAAAATTTCTCACTTATATAAAGTACGTCCCCTTTAACCTTATCAACCAGAGAGCATTGTATGTTTCACTTTGTAGAAAGGCAAAATGACAATTTAAACCCCCGCCCCATAAATTTATTCCACTTTGGTTACTAGAACATTAAAGGTGTAAAAGAAAGTATAGTTCTAAGCAACTTCCTAATATGTATTAATTAATAGTTATTTGTGTATCTAATTGTTAATTCTGAGTCAGCTCTCCTCCAGCCAAGACTCCATTTCCCACAATGCCTTGCACTCTTCTGTAATTCTCCTACACAGGCCTGTTAATCACAGAACATGCAAGGCACTATGGGAACTGGAGTCATAGCTGAAGGATATGTTTGCATTCAGGGGCGTAACTACAGAGAAAGCAGACCCTGCGGCTGCAGGGGTCCGAGGGGGTATAAGGGCCCCATGAGGCTCTAATTTGCTGTGGAGCCCAGTTATATCAAGTTACGCCACTGTTTCTATTATTTGGGTTTCATTTTAAAGCTGAACCCCCTCTTGAAGCTTTCCTTATGATTACAGGCACATTCAGCATATTTCAGTTGAAAGGAAAACTATACCCCCAAAATGAATACTTGAGCAACAGATAGTTTATATCAAATTAAGTGGCATATTAAAGAATCTTATCAAACTGGAATATGTATTTAAAGGGGACCTGTCACCCTAAGAAATAATTTCAAATTCTTTTCTATCATGTTAGTTGAGCAAAATAAACTTTACTTACACTGTATTTATTATTTAAATTTTGTTTCCTTCTGTCTTGGAATTATACAATAACAGCAAGCAGGCAGCAGCCATTTTGTGGACCCGTTTATTAAGGGAAATTGTGTATCACCCCAAAATCTTGTGTATGCACCAGAATGGGGGACCTAATGTCCATGTGCAGTGCCCTACACAATTATAGAGGCTGAGGAGGGAAGGGGGAATGTGAGGAGAGCAGTGACATGTAGGAAGTGCTGAATGGAAAGTGAAAGTAATTGTCTGCCCCTCCTCTATGCCACGGGCATAGAGGCGGGGCAGGTAGTATTTGATTGACAGTTTAAATATTTAAACACCTTTATAACAGGTATGGATGTTTTAATGAAAAATATTTTTGGGGTTTCATATTTAATTTGCAAAGGACTTTCATTCTGCAGCTTTTTATGTGTAGGTGACAGGTCCACTTTAAGTAAATATTGACCTTTTACATCTCTTGCCTTGAACCACCATTTCGTGACTCTATCTGTGCTGCCTCAGAGATCACCTGACCAGAAATACTACAACACTAACTGTAACAGGAAGAAGTGAGGAAGCAAAAGGCACACCTCTGTCTGTTAATTGGCTCATGTGACCTAACATTTATGGTTTGTTTGTGTGCACCGTGAATCCTACAATCCCAGGGGGCGGCCCTTATTTTTTAAAATTGCAGTTTTCTATTTATAATTACCCAATGGCACATACTACTAAAAAAGTATATTACAGGTATGGGTCCTATTATTCAGAATGCTCGGGACCTGGAGTTTTCTGGATAAAGGATCTTTCCGTAATTTGGGTCTTCATGCCTTAAGTCTACTAGAAATTAATTTAAACATTAAATAAACCCAATAGGTTGGTTTTGCTCCCGATAAGGATTAATTATATCTTAGTTGGGATCAAGTACAAGCTACTGTTTTATTATTACACAGAAAAAGGAAATCATTTTTTTAAAATTTGGACTATTTGGATAAAATGGAGTCTATGGCAGACAGCCGTTCCGTAATTCGAAGGTTTCTGGATATCGGGTTTCCGGATAAGGGATCCTATACCTGTTTTATGAAAATAGTTTATTCACACGAAGCAGGATTTTACATATGAGCTGTTTTATTCAATATCTTTTTATAGAGACCTACATTGTCTGAGGGGTATAGTTTTCCTTTAAAGGCACTTTTAGCAATATGTGGTTTAGGGTTTAGGCTCTCAATTGGCCAGTTATTCGTACAATTCATCTCAGGGATGTCCAGATTGTTCTTACAACTCCCACGACAGCTTGTACTCAAAACGTTACGGTTTGTTGTGTATAAAGAGCACTGAGGTGAAATGGTTAATACCCCCTTTATTTGAATAATATACTAGGGCAGTAACAACACCCTGATAAGCAATACTACAAGTAATTTAACAAAGAAGGCACAGCTAGATTTAGCACAATTTTGACACTATGAACCAATATTCTATTATATATTTCCTGCAGGGTTTATATGACCCCATGGAGCTAGTCGTCCCCGTTGAGCCTTAATCCATCTCATGGCACCATTACATTCTAGACCTTGAACAGACTTGGTGACTAAAAGCCACAAACCCCAAGTGCATCTGTCCAGTTTTGACCCGGACAGCCCGGTTTTTTGAAGGGTCGTCTGGGTCAATTATACCTGCCCATTTGTCCAAATTAGGAAAACTGGTCAGGATTTCCTATGACTGATGTGGTGATCAGCCAATTGCCACGTCATAGCTCCGCCACTATCATGGCCCATCACGTCACAGACCCGCACCCATTATGTTGAGGCCCGCCCCTGGACAGAAGGTGGCAACCCTATGCCCCCCATCCCCCACAGAATGCCACATATTAAAATCAATTTGTTAAACATCATTAATAAGACAAGAGACTACGCTAAAACTTAAGGCCAGAACCAGTTGCCCTCCATCTGTGGGTAAACTCAAGTCCTGTGCTTTAGGGATGTAGGGAATGATATAGTACAATAGATGGAGGTCTACAGGCTCATTGTACCATACTATTTCACAGTACCTGTGTTATGATTCTTCTACCTTATTCACAATTTGCAATAAATATTGTATTATTCACTCTACTGAAACGTAATAAGTGCTTACAGAACGGAATGCTACATAATAAGTTCTAACGGACAGCAAAGAGGACTTGGGGAAAAGACTGCTGCATAGGAACATGCCTCAAATTCTGAACCTGTTCCCCCAGACTCATGCCAACCTGGAACAGTGTGGGGTATAACATAACAGATAATCTATTGAATACAGATCCATCACTAATATAACTTCCTTTATACTGTGCCAGGTAATTACTACTTAAAAATGAATAGAGGTGACTTTAGTCTGGGGATTCTTAATAATTCGAACCCCAAAAGTGGGACCTCGTCCTATTTAGGGTCGGTCTCCATGATACCCTTTCATCCAGTGCAGTATATTCCTATAAAAGCCAATAGTAAAAGTGAACCACATATGTAATTATAAACAGATTCTGGGTTCTAAAGGTAAGTGTACGATTGTTAATGTTTTTCATTGCAGCCTGCCATCGCCACTCCCTAACCTGTGCATCTGAATAACATGCAAGATATGAGATGGGACACCTACGTGTCTTCCTATGCCCACCCCTAATGAATACAGTGCTGCCTAGTGCCTAATACAGACAGAGCTGTATTCATGAGTGCAGCCTCAGGTCTATGTGCTCAAAAAAGATGCACAGAGACCTGAGACAATAGTTGTAAATGATCCCTATAAAATACAAGATCCATGGGGGTAGTTACTAATAGTTTCCAAGTAATACCTTATGTACAGCTGTGCCCAGCAGTGGGCTGGCCTAGAAATCAAAGATGGCGGCATACAAGGGCTGGGCTAGACATTTTTTCAGCTTGTAATATAAGAAATGATTTGATTGGTGGAATGAAAACTTAATTGACAAACATTTAAAAAACAAATTATATTTAAAATAGGTTTCATCTTTAATATTGTTGCTATATATATATATATAATATAATGAAATCTCTATATCCTGAAACTTTTTTGATGTAGCCTGCAATACTGGGGATGAAACAAGATATTTATCAGCACCTAGACAGAGCTGTGGATATCAGGATTTGAGTAAGTATTTATTTAAATCCAAGAGGGACTTACTCATCGTGGACGAGAATCTTATATCCCTGGAGGATAAATCTGACAGGAGCCTTATAATTATATTCCATAAAATACTTTGGCAGTTAAGGTGTGTTTGTTTGAGGTTTATTATATCAGTATCACTCTTTCACCCTTCCCTAAAGCTCTTGATTTCCAGTAGTTGAAGAACTTTATCTTCTAATAAAGGGGTTTCCCATTGAGGACCCCCGGCCATTAAGGTGGCCATACACGGGCCGATAAAAGCTGCCGACAGACCGTGTCGGCAGCTTATTGGCCCGTGTATGGGGGCCCCCGACGGGCTTCCCCGATCGAGATCTGTCCGAAAGTCGGCCAGATCTCGATCGGATGGGATTAAAAATCCCGTCGGATCGCGGCCGCATCTGTTCGTTGATGCGGTCCCGCGATCCGACCGCCCGTTTGGCGAACGCTAGGATCCGATCGTTGGGCCCTAGGGCCCACGATCGGATCAGCCCGATATTGCCCACCTCAAGGTGGGCATATCGGAGGGAGATCCGCTCGTTTGGCGACATCGCCAAACGAGCGGATCTATCCGTGTATGGCCACCTTTACTAAACTGCAGTTCCCAACATCCCCTGGAAAGCTGAATACTCCTGCCTGCTCCTATTCTAAACATTTATGGTCTCTGAAGGAGATTTTTAATTGCCATCAAATCAATTAAGGCAGCATAGAATGTGCATCTGGAGAATAATTTGCACAGAGGTTAATTGATAAAACTTTTTTAAAAAATCAGGCACAATAGAGACTGTTTGTTCTACGCAGCAGCAGGTAGTATTGCACAGCAATGCATCGGTACCCTGTCTGGGTTAATAATCCCCATTCTGCAAAACTGGCATCAAGAGTGAAAATCCAAAGACTGTGTCACATGGCATCACGGAATGGGATCGGGAAACATCATTAGTAAATGAATGAAATGAAGTAGAATGCTTGTCAACTGAAATGTGCCTTTAACGTTAAAAACGCTATTTAACTCTGCATCCTATATCTTCTTTTTTTCTGTAATTGTTAAAATGAGTTATGTTATGCTTTTTTCCTATTTACAATGAATGCCCTGGAGGAGCATTACTGCTCAGTGTGCTTCTTTCATTACACTTCCCTGATTGTGGTTTGGAAGCACCAAAAGATGTGCATCAGAAGGAGTTTGGTGACTGCCAAGATTCCTAGGAGGAAAGCCAAGTATCAGATGCCAGCATCTTCTTATTAACAGGATGGTTATTCATAAGGCATAAAAACCCAATTAAGGCACAGGAATAACTGCCCGGCCAAAGGCACTTGATTAGCATTTAGTAAAGTCTTTTTTTTATGTCCAATGGTCCACTGATTCTTGTGGTCGGTTAGAGATTGTCTTTTTGGTAATCCCGCACGACGCTGGCATTTTCATAGATGAGATCCCCACCAATCTGATTCTCATAAATGTTTTCTTCCGGAGGAGTTTGAAGCAGATCCAGCATACATTTATTCAGGAATACATACTGACTCTGAAATACAAAAACACCATTAGAAAATATAACTTCCAAGCTCCATTTCCATGGAAAACCCTGTAGCCCATTTAGCACAGCCCCCAGAAGTCGCATATACAGGTATAGGATCTGTTATCCAGAATGCTCGAGACCTGGGGCTTTCCGGATAAGAGGTCTTTCTGTAATTTGGATCTTCATGTCTTAAGTCTACTAAAAATAATGTTAACATTAAATACACCCAATAGGTTGGTTTTGCTTCCAATAAGGATTCATTATATCTTAGTTGGGATCAAGTACAAGTTACTGTTTTATTATTACAGAGAAAAAGGAAATAATTTTTAAAAATGTGAATTATCTGATTATAATGGGGTCTATGGGAGATGGTCTTTCCGTAATTCGGAGCTTTCTGGATAATGGGATTCCGGATAATGGATCCCATACCTGTACTGAATACATTATCCACCTACCTCTGTCTGCACCATTAAGGGACGGTTCAGTCTCATCTTCTGAACAAAGCCATATATTCCAATACGCTGTTCCTTCTCCATCTTCTGGATCAGGTAATCCAGGGCAATCAGTGTCCCAGTCCTCCCAACACCAGCACTGCAACAGGAGGTTTAGACAATAATTAGACTGAAACTAAAACCAGGGAAGAAACCCTACAACATGTGAATTAGGAATAAATAGAATACATGATTATTAATTTATACACAAACCAACAAATGTTAAAATACTTATAATAAGGGTCAACCCTAACACTTGTAGATATCTAAGAGGGTTGTGAGCATCCCACTACTGGTCTGTCTCCAAAACCTTTCAGAGAAGAAATTCCTAGGGCCAAAGAGGTGATGCCAGGCCACATGATTAATTTATTCCAAGCTAGAGCAGGTGGTATACTCTTGTAAATGCAGAAGCAGTTGGTGGAATGCTTCTCATGCAGAAGAGTATCCAAGTGTTGGCAGTTGGAAGATGTCCTAAGAGATGAAGCTTCCTTACTGAAGACTAGCAAATGAGTTGGGAATCCTGCAGATAATGGATTCACCCAAGGGCACTATCAATGTGGACCTTAAAATCCTTCTACTGGAACTGCCCAATACATCTAGAACATTTTGCATCAACCTGTTTATGTCTGATAGGGCCAGATTCAATTCATTGAGAAAAGGTTATCTCCAGGTTTATCACGTGAAAACCCATAGATGGGATTCATTTTGAGGAGAAAAAAAAATCTTTTTCCTAATTCAGTTCCAGTTTCTCCCCATAGACTTCAATAGAATTTCACTTGATAAACTGTGAGATGTTTTCCTGAATTGAATTGCATTTCATATTGAATCTCTCCCGTGATTTTTCACAGGATAAAACCTTTTTCTCACTGAATTGAATCTGGCCCATAGTGAGATATATAGGGGGATAATTGGGCAAAAAGCTTGCTTCTGACCCACAAAACACAAATATCAGTTATACCCCAAGAAATAAACTAAACAGATCTCAAAAGATTCTACAGAAACCCTCTATTCAAGTGTTCCTAAAACCTGCTGGAGTTGGGGTGGAGGTCACCATTCTCCACATTTGATTGCTTTATCCTCTTGCTTTCTGGCACCCAAAGCCTATCCAACTGCAGATCAGGGAAAGATTTTTATCCTGTTATAAGGAGAGTCATCTTTTGTTTTGCAGTGTTAAATATAATGTCCTGATATGGTATTTATCTAGATCATGTCACAGGTTCCTTTTTATTGAGAAAGATCTCAATTTAGCCATGGCCCCTAAGCAAAAAGAAGCACCAAACCTTTGTCGAACAACATGCAAGTATACAGATAAACAAACTACAAAGATATGAATCATAAATTTCACTGCACAAAATCATTTCTCCTTCAGTATCACCCACCTGCAGTGAACAATCGTGGGTCCACTACTCCTTTTCTGGTCCATGTAGTCTCGAACAAGGCTCCGAAACTGGACGATGGCTGTCGTGTTTTCTGGAACACCGTGGTCGGGCCAGACCGTAAAGTGAAAATGACGAGCATACTTATTGCCCTGTTGCTTGGCCTAGACATGCAAAATATCTTGGTTATGGTTTTTTGATATTTTGAGGTTATACAAAACGATTAAAGAAATCAACAGTCGGATTTATCAGTCTAGTGCAGTGAGCCCCAACCAGTAGCTCGTGAGCAACATGTTGTTCACCAACCCCTTGGATGTTGCTCCCAGTGGCCTCAAAGCAGGTGCTTATTTTTCAATTCCAGGCTTGAAGGCGAGTTTTGGTTGTATAAAAACCAGGTGCACTGCCAAACAGAGTCTCAATGTAGGTTGCCAGTCCACATAGGGGCTACCAAATGGCCAATCACAGCCCTTATTTGGCACCCCAAGAACATTTTTCATGCTTGTGTTGCTCCCCAACTCCTTTTACTTCTGAATGTTGCTCATGCTTTGAAAAGGTTGGGGATCCCTGGTCTAGTGTAATACAATAATGAAACAAATATACAATTGGTTGTTATCGGTTAACTGGAGCAGATTAATTACTGTTACTCAACAACCACTTAGATATCAGAATTCATTGGACATGCATTAGAAGAACCAATGGCAATGTTTCACGTTGAAAAATGTATTACTAATATAAAACACAAATTTTTATTGATGAAAGGTTTTTAAGGAGATAGGATGCTGCTAAGAACCCTGGAGGCACAAAGATTTATATCAGCATTGAGGTAAGCATATAACTACATGATTATATCAACTTAAGCTTAGATGAGTAAAAATAATGCCCACTCTCAAGTTATATACCCCAAGCAACTAAAAGACAAGCAATGAATTCTCTAACAACTGATGCTTCTAACGGCCAAAACTGGAATGTTTTACAGGAGACCTTCATTGCAATTCAGATCTGCAATAAACTTGTGATGACTTACATGTTTAATGGAAAAATCCCGTATTGTCCAATCAGGAAGGATGGTTTCTGAGGTTACAGTCACGGTGATGTCTCCGTAAGTGCATGGGGTATAATCCAAAGGCCAATAATGGTCGCATTTCACCTTTAAGAGAAGAAGAATATGAAAGAATGTTCCTAAAACCCAACAGGTCCATAGACAGGTAGGTGTGATTGATAAGAAGAGATAGAGAGCAACCTACCCTGCCATTCTCCGTGCAGTTGGTCAACATTACAATTGTACTGACTTGATTTTCCCAAACCATCCTCCAGAAGTCTGCGCTTGTGTTGGGCAGTGGACCTTGGGAAGCTATGAATTCTTTTGAAGAATTGTAGCCCTAAATGAAACAAGATGATTTCAAGGACCTTTATTAAACTTGTTCAGTATCTGCAAGGGTGTATACTGGTCTGACATCACTGGTAGTAATGGATATAGAGGTAAGTAAATGGTTCCCTTGCTCAAGTTGTATTCATAAATAATGCTCTTTTTTTTTTAAGATCAGTTGAGTTGGGTTCCTGTTCACTCCAGTTAAAGGAGCTGAAAAGTCCAGTTTTGACTTGCAAAAAGTGCAATGCCAATGATGGGCACTTTGTTTCGGGATACTGTACCCAGAACAATTAAATCCCTAATTAAGATGACATTGGGCACCTTGGATGACACCAATTGTAGGTTTGGGTAATGAAAACATACCCAACAAAAGCACTTACGAACTGTGGAGTAAACCAGTGATGCCACTGAATAGCAAGTGATAAAACAGTGGTACAATAACACTTACAGGCATGTAGTTAGCATTGATATAATCCGAAGTGTTATTCCCATCAATTTGGTTGAGTTTGACTCTGGAGTTGTCATCTAAAATGGGAACAGCAAAAGAAAAGCAATGAATATAAAAAAATGATAGTCTGTACTCCAGCATTTAGGTGCTTATCCCTTTCCTAAATCTATGACTTCCATCCATCACAGGTTTCCCAGGATTGTCCCTATTAAATGTCTTTCCTGCAAAAGGAAAATTTGTAGCTTGCAGTCTGGCTTTAAGACTCTGGCTTTGCTATGAGTGGTGTCCAAATACATTGTGATTGGACAGAGCAGGACTTCAACTTAAAAATCCAACAGCAGTGGAGTTGCTAGTTTGCCTGACATATGCAATTGACCATTGGTTATTGGACAGTGTAAAGTGTGAAAACTTTTGGTCACTGTGTTTAATGTGTTTGGCCACCATACAGGGAAGGGAGACCAGGAAGGGGATAGGTATCCATACATCTTACTATATGATGTGTAATAAATGGCAGTATCTGTTAATTCCATTGTATGATGCTCTATAGATGCCAGTACCCATTAATCCCACTTTATAATACACTATACATGTAATTCTCTGTAGAAACCTGTACCCATTAAAGTCATTAAAAATCCACTCTTTTTTTTAACTATTTTATCTTCCATAAAATATACAAAATGTCAAAAAATGTACCTATTTTCAGTGCTCAAGTAAAGGGTATGTCTCTAAGTCAACATCCCTAACACAAGTAATAAGATGGGTCATACCTTCGAGTGGTAAAACCACTCGAAGGTATGACCCATCTTATTACTTGTGTGGGGTTATTGACCAACCCTGATTCACTCTCAAAGAACATGCAATTTGGTTACCAGGCAAAGGTTAGTTCACACTCCCCATCTGTGTGTGTGACTTAATAGTACAAAAAACTTATCTGTGTTTATATATTCCAAAAGCTGATTAATGTATGGTCATCTTAAAGGGCAAGGAAAGAGAAATACACTGGAGGTTGCCAAAATTTTAGGCACCCCCAAGTAGAGTCCTGCAGCGGGTTGGGTACCCGTGGGTACCCTCGAAAACCTGTAGACATTCTGGGTGCAGGTATAGACGCGGGTCGGCGGTCCTGCAGGTTTGCGGGTCTCTGATCGGCCTGCAGGTCTTCTCAATTTTTACTTCCTTTTTTTCTGATCACGCCTACTTCTGATGATGTCACATATGGTTTACAATGACAGCACTTCCTGATTCTTGATGGTCAGCGGGTCGTGTGTCCAGGTTGCAGATAAGGTACTTGCGGGTCAGGGGTCCAAGAGGGTAAGAATGCGGGTTGCGGATTGCAGGTTCCGCAATCCGCAGAAAGTTGCAATCCGCAGGTCGGGTACGGGTTCCAAAACATGGACCTGTGCAGGACTCTACCCCCAAGTATATAAAATTGCTAACTTTATTTGCATATTGGTTTCTGCTGTTTTTTATTTATTTTGGTATATACACGTACAATAAAAATTCTGCCAAATTCTTACATACTCTTGGAATAATTACCCAAAGGGTAATTGAGATTTTAAAAAAATAAACCGCTAGCCTCTTTTATGGTTGCTTCTCGAGTCAGCAAAGAAATCTAATGGGTTAGGTGAGGGGCCTGGGCAGGTGGTAATGGATTAGCTGCCAGGAACCCTACAATAAACAATTCACCATTGGGGTGAAGGTAGTGAGGATTTGTTCATGTAACTTGTTGCAGGTGGTACATATTCTAAAGGGTAACTGGTGAATTATGTGTTTCTAATGAAAGTTTTTTTTGAATTCTACTCACAAGGCAAGACGTTGGTGAATCTATTCTTGGATCTGTTTTCTGTGAGTTCTGCTGCTCGTTTAGACTGGTCGGTACCTACAGTGCTGAGTTGCTGTTGGTTGAAGATATGAAAATGAAATGTTAGTAATAAATACTATGCAAAATACTTTTCTTTCATCCATTTGGCTTCTTAGAGATCATCATGAGTTACACCCCAGACATCACACGCTCAGGCTGAACCCTTGCATTACATTACTCTGAAATGTATCCCTCACAAAATTTGTTGGGTATCAGTGATTCTCAAAGAGGAACTCTCATTTAACAGACTCACAATGTTGGCACATGTATAAATGAGTTGACAATACATCTTGATAGTATTGTTCATATATTCATATACAATGTTATTACTTGAGCACAGTTAATATCTCACTACTAACTGCACCTCTCCTCCATCAAAAGTTCTGGGCCTATTAAGGATATCCAAGATGATGTCTTCATCACACTATCCCAGTTCATAATACTGGGGCGGAGGGGTGCTCACAGGGTCCTGTCTCTCGGGAGCCTCCCTTGAACAGATCCACACGTTTATAATGCTCAACAAATAGATGCTTTAATTGGACAACCAATAAAATGGGAGTATCCCTCAATGGACCTTTCTATTTTGACTAGCTCTGGAGTTTGTGGGTTGTTCCTGCATCATAACATGGAGCCTGTGAATAAGAACTTATTCAGTTTAGAGCTTTGAAGTTTTTGAGTGAAGGTAAATAAATTCACAAAGGTGGTTAGAAGATCCCAGGTGGCACCCGATATCTACTGGATCTTCTGCACTTTACCCCTTGCTTGGCTCTATGCTAATAGAGAAACCTTTGCTTCGACCAGTCATCCCCAACCAGTGGCTTATGAACCACACACACAGGCTCATTTATCAACACTGGGCACATTTTCCCATGGGCAGTTACCTATAGCTACCAATCAGTGATTACCTTTTTGAAGCCAGCTGCAAGTAGAACAATGAATGCAGCAATCTGATTGGTTGCCATGGGTTACTGCCCATGGGCAAATTTGCCCAGTGTTGATAAATGACCCCCACTGACTGCTGACTGTGGTACTGTCACAGCATTTATTTGAATAGCTAAAGGTTTGATTATGATTTCAATGGATTATTGCACAAAACCAGCACAATCAAGACATTATTTCATTATTAAAACGTTCCAACACCCTTAAACATAGTTTAGTTTAGTCATTGGCTCATAGGCAGAAAACACATCAGGTTTTCTATCTACACTATGTTTAAGAGTGTTGGAACATTTCAATAATTAACGAATGTACAGCATATATTGACTGAGGTCCTGATTGTGCCGGCTTTTTTTATGCAATAATCTCTTTGTGTTCTTCCTAAACTGAATATGTGGGGCATGTGCACCTGGACCGCCCCCAACGTGGTGAGTCTACCTATTGTTCAGAATAACCTAGTTCACCTTTACAAGTTTACTTATGATTTTAATGGACTGACATTGAACTGTCTGAATCTAATGTCTAGATATAGTTGCTCCATCTGAATATGTGTAATTCCCAAACAGTGAAGTCATCAAGTTGTTATAAACAGACTGCACATACCTGATACTCTTCTGCAAATCCAAAGTCACTATCTGCGTGCTGTCTCTGGTAATAATCTGGAAACGCTGTTTTAATCACTGATGGGACTCTAGGAAGAAAGTGAAAACCAGCTTTAGCAAAAAAAAAAGTCTAAAAAGGCATTTTTAAAGGGCATGTAAAGTCTAAAATAGAATAAGCCTAGAAATGCTGTATTTTGTATACTAAATATAAACATGAACTTACTGCACCACAAGCCTAATCAAACAAATAATTTATGCTTTCAAAGTTGGCTACAGGGGTCACCATCTTGTAATTTTGTTAAACATCTTTGCAAGACTAAGACTGTGCACATGCTCAGTGTGGTCTGGGCTGCTTAGGGATCGTCATAAACAATAGAGCATTAAGTTGACATCTGCACAGTCCTGTTACCTTTTTATCTTTATTTTATCCAAACTGCGGGAACCTTGTCCAAATTTGTTATTTAAGCCTCTGAGGAGAAAAGAAAAACAAAAAACTTTTTTAATACATATTTTCAGAAGCACTGTGGGTCACACTGAGCAGATTCTTGCATGGAGGAGAGTTTCATGCCCATCTTATTCACTTCCCCCCCCCTCCCCCATATTTACACCATGGTTTGTACTGAATTTTGTTTGCACATCATAATCCTTGTTTAAATTACATTACAATATCTTCTTCTGGATATTCACTTTCTATGGGATCCACTTACCTATGCAGTGACCTGTGCAGTGTGTGCTATGTCTGTCATAGTTAGATTATATTTAAAATGTTAAGATCTGAAAAGATCTGTCATATATACTGTGTATATATATATATATACTATTATTATATACTATATTCATCCGTTTTACACCTATATGTATGTGTCACAGGACAGAGCAATGTGTGCTAATGGACTCTGATCCTATATATATATATACTGACATATTGTCAGTTTCTCTGGATCCCTCAGGTCATGTGACTTGTGTTCTGATAAAACTTCAGTCACTCTTTACTGCTGTTCCCCTCCCTTCCCTCCACAGCAGCCTATCAACAGAACAATGGGAAGGTAACCAAATAGCAGCTACCTGACAATTCTGCTGAAGAATTTCTTTGCATTGCTAAAAATTCCTCCCTACCCCACCTAGTGGTAGACATGAGAATAGCACCAAAGCATGAAAATCCCTGCACTGCAAACACGACCCATGTCATGGTATAATACAATGAGAAGGGGAGAAACAATAGCTGTCTCAAAGCAGTTACATGCTGAAGTGTTGGTTCTTCTCAAAGCTCAGAATCAGGCACAATGCACTGACATGGCTCCTCCACACCAATATTACAGCTAAAAAAATTAATTTGTTGGTTCAAGAATAACATTTTAAATAGTAGAGTGAATTAGTTTCAGTGTAAACAATGTAATTTAGAAATAAAAAGTAAACAATATAAAACATGTTCATCCTCCAAACACTTTTTTTTCCAATTCAGTTGCTTTCAGATGGTTCACCAGAAATAAAGACTTTTTTTCCCAATTGTTTTCCTTTTGATTTTTACAGCTTTTCCAAAATTGAAGTTTAAATTATAATGTTCCTGTCTCTGGTGTTTCAGTCTGGCAACTCAGTAATTCAGGAGCAAATTCTAATTTATTACAATTTGCTACATTAGTTGTATCAATTCTAACTGCTGTCTTTAATGAAACTCAGGGATTCTGCTCAGCAGGGCCAAATAAAATAAATGTTTCAACTAATGTATCTGTAATGTATTAGTTAGGGCAGCGTTCCCCAACCTTTTTTGGCCCAGGGACCGGTGTAAAGGCAACATTTTTTGCAAGGACCGGGGGGGTGTCGCACGTCGGGAGGGGGTTGGGGTGCCAGCGGCAACTGCGCATCAAATTCGGACATGCCGGAGTCCAATTCGGCGCACCACGTTAATTGTGGGCTAGGCACGGCTGCCCGTTCAGGACTGTCCGTGGCCCGGTTCTGGGCCACAGACCGGTGGTTGGGGACCCCTGAATTAGGGGTCAGTGACCCCCTTCCCAGAGCTGTTTAAAAAAAGACATAAGGTAAAAAATGAAACTCTAAGCTTTAATATCAGAAATATGGTAACAAATAGAAAGTAGTTGAAAAAGGTCTTTTTTTTTGGTAAGCTATCTGAAAAAGTGAACAATCCCTTAAACAAGTTGGGCAAATTGGGCCAACATTTAAACAAGCCCCAGAATTTTAGAGCAATTTCAACTTTTATATATTCACAGAGATTCCCAACCGAAGGTATTTACTGACCTCCTTTTCTTCACAACAAAAAAGGCCAGCAGCCCCACAAGAAGCAGGAACAAGAGCACGCCAAATATGCTTCCAACAATAACTCCTGCGCATAGAAATAAGATTGTGATCATTATAATTAACTGGAGACAGCAATGGGACAAAAGCTGAGCAGAACTGAAGATAGGAAGCATAAAGTAATAGCAGAGGGCAGCAAGATGGTTACAGTAACACTGTATATTATCATTACTCAAGCTGCTACCATACAGTTCAACAAGTTCAAGTTGAAGGACAGATCTACTTTATATAAATCATGGGCAAATAAGGTGGTTTTGCCCCAAGTATTTGCTAACTAAAGATGCCTCAACAATGGGATTCCTCCATTCAAACCACTTTTAACCCACCTACATCATCCGTAGCACAGAGTATGATAACAGAGGCCTGTTTTTCTTTTGCGAAAGACGTTACTTTGATTTTGTATTGCCTTGCGGGCTGTAAATTTGTCACTGTCACGTTCTTACAATCCGATGCTGGTATTGTTTCCTTGACATTGTCATCAGCTAGGATTTTAATTGATGTGAATGAACCAGTGGGGCAGAAAAAATTCACACTTAGTTTGTACCCTCCATTGATTTTATAACATTCGATCCCCGTGACAGTATTTGGATCTGGGAAAAAAATAACAGATATCATTTAAGCACATTTTTGGTTTGTACAAAAAGTAAGGTGCCATTCCATTAGTTACACAAACAGGTTTCCTTCTATCTATGATCATTATATGATAAAGTGCTGCATTCTCTTTGGCTCTTCAGGCTCCTAAGTGTATCATTTATGATTGTTACAACTGAATCCATACATTTTGTTTCTCGTCCTATTTTCTCTTGAACTCTTGATTTTAAGGTTCAATTTTATGAAGACCTGCTTTGGTATGCAGTTTATAATACGAAAGACTATAACTTGGAGGCATATGTTCATGTATATCATGTGACAAATACTCCAGATCTTCCTTGAGTATTGTGAGTGGTCTATAAGTCCTACTATAGAGTGGGAGAGAGAAATCTGCTACCTAGGGTTTATCAATTCAGAAGATGCCATGCTGGTACTTGCATTTACTAATTTGTATGTGCCATATTTTATATATTAAACTTATTGTACCAGCCTAAAGTTTCAGCTTGTCAATAGCAGCAATGATCCAGGACTTCAAACTTGTCACAGGGGGTCACCATCTTGGAAAGTGTCTGTGACACGCACATGCTCAGTGGGCTCTGAGCAGCTGTTGAGAAGCTAAGCTTAGGGCTCGTCACTAATTATCCAGCAGAAAATGAGGTTCCCCTGTAATATAAGCTGATGCTACAGGGCTGATTATTAAATTCTGATGCTAATTGCACTGGTTTCTGTTCTGCCATTTAGTAATTATTTGTTTTAATTACTATCAGCCTTGTGATATTTCTATTCTATGTGTACTGTATATTGTGAGTGGATCCCTAAGCTCAGTAAGTGACAGCAGCACAGAGCATGTGCAGTGAATCAGCAGAAAAGAAGATGGGGAGCTACTGGGGCATCTTTGGAGACACAGATCTTTACTGCTAAAAGGCTGGTACAGAAGCCCAAAACATAATGTATAACATTGCTGGCCTACTTTTTTAGTTAGGCTTTACTTCTTCTTTAAAGGAGAAGGAAAATCCCTTTTACTAGGGGGTGCCAAAAGTTAGGCACCCCCAAGTGATCCCATTTACTTACCTATAAGGAGAAAACTGCCCGGCCCTAGATTTTTCCAGCGAGCAACAGGGACAATCCTCTTCCGGCTTCTAATTTCTTCTGGCAGCTGCGCATGCTCAGTAGAGTGAAAAATCAAAATTTGAATGAAAAAGCTGTTATTTCATTCTACTGTGCATGCATCTGCCTCGGGAAATTCAAAGAAAGAAGAAGCAGGAAAACGATCGCTCCGTGATGCTCCCTGGAAGAATCCCGGGCCAGTGCAGTTTTCTCCTGATAGGAGCACCGGTCTGGGGTTTCAGGTAAGTAAATGCTAACATTTAGCACCTCAAGTAAAAAGGACTTTCCTTCTCCTTTAAGCAGAAATGAAAGGATGGAGACACAATTGCAATGGCACAACTATAAAGTGCAAGGAGTGCATTTGAACTTTAATGCACCTCGCCAATACATGCAACTATTGCAATCCATTTTTAGCTCAACTGCACGTGTGACTGTGTTCAGAAATGATCTCTAATAAATATTTAACTTAATATTCACATTTATTCTACCTACACCAGGTCCGGACTGAGAATTAAAATAGGCCCTGGCATTTCAGGTACACAGAGGCCCAATCAGCCCACATAGAGGCCCAAAAAGCCTCCACCAGCCCACTAAATACTGACTTTCTATGGGACCTTATAGCAGCCCTTCTGGCATTTGCCAGAACCCACAGATTGCCAGTCCGGGCCAGACCTACACAATAAGGGACCAATTCATTAACTTCGAGTGAAGGAATAGAAGAAAAAATACTTTGAATTTCGAAGTGTTTTCGACCATCGAATGGACTACTTCGACCTTCGACTATGCTTTTGAATCGAAGGATTCGAACTAAAAATCGTTCGACTATTCGACCATTCGATAGTCGAAGTACTGTCTCTTTAAGAAAAAACTTCGACCCCCTAGTTCGCCACCTAAAAGCTACCGAACCCAATGTTAGCCTATGGGGAAGGTCCCCATAGGCTTGGCTAAATTTTTTTGGTCGGAGGATAATCCTTCGATCGTTGGATTAAAATCCTTCGAATCGTTCCATTTGAAGGATTTAATCGCTCGATCGAATGATTATCCCTTCGATCGTTCGATCGAACTATTTGCGCAAAATCCTTCGACTTTGATATTCGAAGTCGGAGGATTTTCATTCCCAGTCGAATATCGAGGGTTAATTAACCCTCGATATTCGACCCTTGATGAATTTGCCCCTAATTGTCTTTTCTCCTGGTGCCCCCAGGTTTGCTTTTTTTATTTTGAAATATGCCGACACAGCATAGTCCTTTGGCATTAATTTCTTTTTGTTAAATACATCAGAGCAGTACATATGAAAGGAACAGTAGTATTTTATATTAACAATACATACCCATCTGTATTTGTTTGGTGACTGGTTCGCTGTATGTTATTATAGTATCAGCTGCTGCTCTGCGACTAATCCTTCCTGAGCTCTGTGTTGTGGTTGAGGAAGCACTATAGCTTCGTATGGTTAATTTGTAGTCTGTGCCAGGAATTAGACCATCCAGAGTCCCTTGGTTTATACTTTGGCTTGTTACGTTTTTCGTTACATTGTGTGTTCCATCCTCTGCCTCTGCCTTGATTTCAATTCCACTGTAACTGCCCCCTGAAGGGTTTGTCCAGACGACAGTCACAGTACTGTTGGTGATAGTGACTGTAATGTTACTCCCAAGAGGCTCTGGGTCTGAAAGAAAAACATTGGTCAGTTCAGATTAACCATTCAATTATAGTTCACACAGAGTTGTGTATTTCCATTTTTGAAGTCTGGCAGTTTGGTACAACTTATATTTGTTTCTGTGTATCCTTCAATCTTATCTGGGGGGGGGGATTAAAACACCAATAAACTCTGTTCAGCGATGAAAACTTTAGCATCAGTAATTTTCGAATGTCACAAATATTCTTTTTTTCAGAAGAGCTGGTGGTTTTTTCAAAGGAATTAACAAGGCAGGACATTTTTCCATGAAATAAACCAATCAAAGTGTACTTGAAACAGCACCCAGGCCATAGTTTTAGGGCCACCACTAGGCGGGGAAAAGCAGGACTCCAGCCAGGAGCCTGGACTTCCAACAAAGAGGGTGGCCATGGTGGGGTTAAAGGAACAGCAACATCAAAAAATGAAAGTTTTTTTTAAAGGAGAAGGAAATCTCCAAGACAGTTTATTGCCAACAGATTAGTCACAATAGTACAAGCTATAACACTATATTTATACTGCAGAATTCTTTACCATTCCTGAGTAAACAGCTCTAGACACTGTCTCTGTTTGTCAAAGATAGAAGCTGCCATATAAGCTTGGTGTGACATCACTTCCTGCCTGAGTCTTTCTCCCTGCTGACTTAAAGCTCTGAGCTCAGATTACAGCAGTGAGGGGAGGAGGGAGGGGGAGAGGAGCAAACTGAGCATGCTCAAGTCCTGCCCTGGAGGTTTAAGCTGAAAACAGGAAGTCTGATACAGAAGCCCATGAGTACACAATAGAAGGAAAGAAATGCTGTGTTTCTTTTGACAGAGGACTCAGAGCAGCATTACTTTTACTTTTTACTGGTGTATTTATATAGACATTTCCGATAAAGCTTACTTAGTTTTAAGCCTTTCCTTCTCCTTTAAATTGCATATGTTCTCCTACAAAGGAGGACCTGTAGGGGTACAAAATGGCACCCACCAACTTTTGAAAACCAGATATGGTAAACAGGGCAGTTTAGGAGGGTATCAGGGAGCACTGTTCTTCTAAACTTTCCCTCTTAATAAAATGCATTTCAATTATTGGAAGTGTTGCCAGAAACTTACTGGTGTATTTATATAGACCTTTCTGATAAAGCTTACTTAGTTTTAGCCTTTCCTTCTCCTTTAAAGTAATATTAATATAATGCAGTGTTGCCCTGCACTGGTAAAACTGCTGTGTTTGCTTCAGAAACTCTACTATTGTTTATATAAATAAGCTGCATATAAGCAGTTAGTAGATAAGCTCTGTAGAACATAATGGTGTTATCTGTTATCCACCATTTAACCTGTGCCATATAGACTTTTTTCAATTTCCGCCAATTGCTACACAGCAACTTGTTTATATGAACTATAGTAGTGTTTCTGAAGCAAACACATCAGTTTTACCAGTGCAGGGCAACACTACATGATATTTTCATTACTTTAAAACACTTTCACTTTTGGGATTACTGTTCCTTTAAGGTGGCTTTGGGTAGGCTTTGGGCACATCTGGGGCATGGCCATGAAGGCATAGTGGGCCTCACTATCCTCCATAGAACCCTGCATAATTTGCTTGATATAATTGTATCTGAAGGAGTCAACACTTACTTCTTTGCAGAAGATGAGGATTATAGGTGGATAGAGGATTTGGCATTAACTACCTGTTGTCACTGTGGTTGAGAAGGACAGGAATGTATTTATATGTTCATCCTTGTCCCACAGACCTTACTATTTAAGTGGGTGGATAATTTACACAGATTAAATGGCAGTGGTTGAGGCATAAGTGTCAAGACTGCATTAGATACCCTGCCTGAGCTTTTAAAGGAACAGTAACATCAAAAAATGAAAGTGTTTTTAAGTAATAAAAATATAATGCCATTCTACACAGCAGCTTGTTTGTATGAACTATAGTGGTCTTTCTGAAGCAAACAGACCAGTTTTACCAGTGCAGAGCAACAGTACATGATATTTTATTTACTTGAAAACATTTTTTGATGTAACTGTTCCTTTAACGGATCACAATGAGGGGTTTTACACTGGGGCAGCAGATCTTGCAGCTGTTGTTGATGCAAGTGTATAGAGGGATTTGTAGAACCATACAATTTTAATATATGTTTAAGGAACAGATCCTTTGTTAAAAAGGTTTAGCAGCTCTGAAAATATTTTGCTTCAAATTGCACCACTGATCACAAATGACCCAAACATCAGCAGTATGGCTACTGGATAAATGTGTAATTGTATTTTAGATGTAATTGTGTTTGTAGACATTATCGTTGACCATCATATTTGTAATCACAACTGTCTGTAAGGTTGACTGCCAAATTGAGCCCTGCTCTTTGCGTGGCCTGCACCTTTAACTGGATGCAGAGAGTTGAATATCAATAACAGATAAGGGTAAGGTCACACCTGGAGATTCGGGGAGATTTATTCGCCCAGCGACTAATCGCCTCTTCTTTGGGGCGACTAATCTCCCCGAACGGCTTCCCCCTGTCTTCCACCTGCAACGAAGTTGCTTCATGAGGAAACTTCGGGCGACTTCTGAAAACAAAGCACCGCGAGTGCCATGCCGCAGGCAATTTCTAGCAGGCAGAAGACAGGGGGAAGCCGTTCGGGGAGATAAGTTGCTCCAAAGAAGAGGCGAGTGGCTAAATCTCCCCGAATCTCCAGGTGTGACCTTACCCTAAAGAGCAGCAGATTGGGTTATACTGTAAATAATGGGGTCCAGCACTGGGCCATTTTAACGAGGCCTCTCATTAATAAGAGCAGCATTGTCTCCAATTTACAAATAAGGTAAAAAGGTATAATAAGCGTAGCCCTTCCATGAGAATAATTTCGAAAAAGTAATTTATAATCAGCTTACTAGTCTGTAGATATGTCATAACTTCCACACTAGTCACGTTATTGATGACAGAGATGACGGACACATTGTAACGGTTTCCTGCAGTCAGACCGCCGATAACCGTTGTGTTGCTTGTTGTGCTGCTTCGATTTAATGTTCCAGGTTTTTCGTTCCATAATACAGTGTAAGTATAATTTTTATTATTGCTATCACTGGGTGGCGTCCAGCTGATGGAAACTGCTGTGGTGTTAACCGGATTTCCACTAACATTGGCAGGTGCATTAGGGGCTGTCAAGAGAAAAAAAATATGCATGACATGTTGAGAGAAGCATACTGGTGCCCTTCCCCTAGAAATATATGTATGTACTACATATGTATATATGCACTTTAGTAATGAAGAGTCAAATATAAATTTGAAACATGCACAGTCACTTAAAACACTTATCCTCTGATGAAGCAGCCAATAGCACGAAACGCGAGTGGACGACATGAGGTAGGCAGACCGGGAGGGAACACTGTCTTGTGGTGTGATATGCTAAAAGTTTATGATGAACTAATGTGATTTACATTATTATTAATGAATGTTTTAAGCAAGTGACTATGCATATTTCAAATTTATATCTAACACATGGCAGTGGACCCATAACAGCTCTCACTACAAGACAGTATATACCCTAAAGTTAAATTGTTTCTATTAATGTAGAGTCGGAACACTTTAATATGCTTCATTCATGTGGTTAAGGGGAAATCAAAGTGTTTTAAACTGCTTGGGGCCCTCCCTTCCCCCAATGACTATAATAGGTTTACTTCATCACTAGGACAGGGCTCCTCTTCTTTGTAACAAATGCCCTGGACCAGGATACTTTTTTTGCACCACTTTCTATAGTGGTTCCAGGAGTTTCTTGGGCTACCGAGGAGGACACTTATACAGTACACACCTGTACTGTGAATCTCCTCAGTCTGGACCAGCACAGGGCAAAACGGGCACACCTGGCAAAATAGTACTCGTAGAAGGTGAATTTTTCAGAAAGAGTTGTCCTGGGGTAAAAGGATAGCAATTTTAGTCACTATTGGGTCTTTTACAAATTGGCACCTTAAGTGATTTTACCTTTTCTTATCTTTTAAGTAAATTAACCTCTAAGTTGGTTAAAGGAGAAGGAAAGCTCCAAGACAGTTTATTGTCAACAGAGTAGCCATAATAGTGCAAGCTAGAATGCTATATTTATTCTGCAGAATACTTTACCATACCTGAGTTACCAGCTCTAGACACTGTCTCTGTTTGTTTAGGACAGAAGCTGCCATATAAGCTTGGTGTGACATCACTTCCTGCCTGAGTCTCTCCCTGCTCACTTACAGCTCTGAGCTCAGATTACAGCAGGGATGGGAGGAGGGAGGGAGAGAGGAGCAAACTGAGCATGCTCAAGCCCTGCCCTGGAGGTTTATGCTGAAAACAGGAAATCTGATACAGGAGCCCATGTGTACACAATAAAAGGAAAAAAATGCTGTGTTTCTTTTGACAGAGGACTCAGAGCAGCATTACTTTGAGGGTTTACTGGTGTATTTATATAGACCTTTCTGATATAGCTTTATTCATTTTAGCCTTTCCTTCTCCTTTAAAGGAGAATGAAAGGCTTGGTGCACTTGGGGGTGCCAAATGTTAGGTGCCTCTAAGTGATTGTATTGACTTACCTGAAACCCCGGGCCAGTGCTCCTATCAGCAGAAAACTGCACTGGCCTGGGGTTATACCAGTGAGCACCACAGAGCGATCCACTTCCGCACTTCCGTCTTCATCTTTCTTCAAATATCCTGGGGCAAACACATGTGCAGTTGAACGAAATAGCCGACTTTTTAGTTAAAGTTTTCGTTCTACTGCGCATGCACAGCCGCGCGAAGAAGGAGGAAGATGGAAGAAGAATGCTCCGTGATGCTCACTGGTATAACCCCGGGCTGGTGCAGTTTTCTGCTGATAGGAGCACCGGCCCTGGGTTTCAGGTCAATACAATAACTTGGGGGTGCCTAACATTTGGCACCCCCAAGTGCACCAAGCCTTTCCTTCTATTTTAAAATATAATAAAAAGTAAAATCACTAAGAGGTAAAATCACTAAATTAACATCTGAGTTGCTTAAAGGGGACCTGTCACCCGAAAAAATAATCCAAATCCTATTTTATCACATTAGTCAAGCATAATAAACTTTAATACACTGTATAAAGTATTTGAATCCTGTTTCCTTCGGTCTGCTCTCTAACTCTGAGTTAGTAAAGGGATTCTGTCATGATTTTTATGTTTTACTTTTTATTTCTAAATTACCCTGATTACACTGCAAATAATTCACTCTACCATGTTAAATTTAATTCCTGAACCAACAAATGTATTTTTTAGCTGTGATATTGGTGGAGGGAAAGGTGGGTGATCACTCCGACTTGCAGTATAGCAGTAAAGAGTGACTGAAGATTATCAGAGCACAAGTCACATGACCTGAGGGCACCTGGGAAACTGACAATATGTCTAGCCAGATTTCAAAATTAAATATAGAAAAATCAGTTTGCTCTTTTAAAAATGGATTTCAGTGCAGAATTCTGCTGGAGCGGCACTATTAACTGATGTGATGTTTCCCACTTCTAAGCAACTTTTCAATTGGTCTTCATTATATATTTTTTATAGGTTTTGAATGAATTGCCCTCTTCTTCTGACTCTCTCCAGCTTTCAAATGGGGGTCACTCAGGTCTAGACTGGGAGTCAAAATATGCCCTGGCATTCCAAGTCACAAAGGCCCAAATAGGCCTCCAACAGCCCACTAGATGGTGACTGTCTATGGGACCTTAAAGCAGGCCCTCTGGCATTTGCCAGAACCCACAGATTGCCAGTCCGGGCCTGGGGTCAGTGACCCCATTTAAACAACAATTGCACTGAAAGGCTACAAATATATTGTCACTGCTATTTTTTAATATTAATTTCCTATTCAGGCCCTCTCATATTCATATTCCAGTCTCTCATTTAAATCAATACATGGTTGCTATGATTACTTGGATCCTATATATATATATATATAAGGACAGTTTTATAGAAACTGGTTCGTAAGCTGCAGGTACAAATACTTGTACTTTATATTCAAAATTACACTTACACCCACCTGCCATAAATAGTCAATTTTGGAACAACTACACTCTAAATGAATGCCATGCAGTGCAATCGGCAGCTGTTTCCATATACTGTATATATCTCTCCTTTAATAACATCAGATTCTGCTTTGATAGCAATGTCTTTTTATATAAAGATTAGTAAAACAAATGTACAGGTTAGGTTGGCATCGATAAACAATGTTAGTTTGCATAACTCTCAGGAGGCAATAAAAAAAAGTTGGATTCAAATTTGGCGTAAAATAAATGGCCTATTTATAGAATTCAGTTTTGATCCTTAGACTTGAAATAATGCGTTTCAGTTACCTATTACAAAGAATTCTGAGCAAAATTTATAACGGTGTGTATTTTTTTTATGCCAGAATAATGCCATAAGGGACAAACTCAGTTGGAAAAAGAAGCACTTCTTTTTAAACACCAGAATTTTACACTCAACTACACACATATAAATCCGTAGATTGTGAGAATTTAATTGTGTTCCATTCTCCAGTACATAACAGTTTTGGGGCAAATTTCAACACATTAAATTTTACCACCGTAATTAAGCTCAACTTCGCATAGGTGTGGGCTACAAATTCTCTTTGAAACTTACATTGTATTTTTTATTGAGTTTTTACTGAATCTTTTTTATTTTTTTGTAAATGTGTTGCATTAAAAATATCTATTACATATATTATATCTATATATATTATCAAACACAAGTTATAATAACATTATTTCAAAAAGTTGTTTCTATCACTTTTAACTATGAATGACGTGTATGGCTATAGGTATTTTGACTAAGTGAATATGTAAATGTAAAACTGCTGAGAGTGCTATTCTAAACACCTTTGCAATTTACATTCGTTATTTCTTTTTAAGATTCCAAGATATTAAGGGAAATATGTACTTTTAATATGAGTTAATTTGGTTACAACAGCACCACCTGCTGGTCATTTTCCCACCAGTTCAAGAACTTGTCATTAGAAAGAAAGAGGACTGGTCTGATGGCGAGAAACGTTATCTGAGGATTCTAATGTTTTTCCTAAACCGAGGAACATTTATTCATATGAACAGTACATATTAACTTTTCTCACGTTTTTCCTAAACTGAAGAACATCAAATCAGCCCTCTTTCTTTCTTTTAACTTGGTTACGGTTCGAAACTGATCAGCAGGCAGCGATTTTGTAAGAAAATGCATTTATATTAACAGTACATAATTCCCTTAATATCTTGGAAACTTTTTTAAAAAAGAATTAACGTAAATTGAAAAATTGCTTAGAATAGCACTCCGATTTTACATTCACTTGTTTTAAAAGTTTATTTATCCTTTAACAGTGGACATAGCTGCTCAATATACAGGAGATACCTGTGTTTATAATGCAAAGAAGTAATGAAATGAAAAAAAAAAATAGGATGGGTGAAGAGATCAATGGTTAGTAATGGCAACAATATTATTGACAGTGGTGGCACATGCCAGACACAAGAATCCCAGTCTAGAAGGAAGGTCGTTAGTTAAGGGAAATTACATCATATCTTTGCCCTCACCCTACATGCTCTACATGTAATACATGAATCCTGACACAGCACATACATGGAATTACACACATATTTACATTATTTGCTTTCGACACAACAATCATAAAACAGAAAGATGGACCTACTTGTTGTTGCGGCGACAGATACAGCAGAACTTGTTATATTATCCCATGTCACAGTATATACAGAGAATGAGTAGGTTACTCCCGCTTTCAGATCTTTCACTTCTGTACTGTTGGTGTTACTAGTCGTGTTCGAAACTGTGACACCATCAGACACCACCATGATCTCATATGTATAAGTGCTGCTGTTGGTATCAGTAGGAAGGGCCCATGATAAAGTCACTGAGGTTGTTGTTCGGTCTGTAACGGCCACATTTTGTACAGGTGAGGGTCCTGGGAAATTGAAGATCAAAAGTGAAATCAGTTTTATATTCATGTAATCTTAATGTATAGAGTAGGACAATCAACCTGGAAATCCAAAGGTCAGAAATATCCTTCTGAGAATTTTTTTTACTGTTTCCCCCAAACAGACCAAAAATGCCCAAATAATCAGCACATAATCGTGACAATACAGCTGTGCTGATAAGTGTTCCTATAAACTGCTCATTGCATAGAATCAGTGTGGCTGATTTACCTACAATTCAGATACCTTTAGCAAACAGTAAAGGCAGAGACACACGGTCAGATTTGGGGAGTTTAGTCGCCCAGTGACAAATTTCCGCTTCTTCTGGCGACTAATCTCCCCCAACTGCCTTCCCCTGCCTTCCCGCCGGCTAGAATGTAAATCTCCGGCGGGATGGCGCTTCGGAGCGCTTAGTTTTCCTTGTGAGGCAACTTTGAACGACTTTGGAAAATAAAGCGATCCGATTGCCATCCTGCTGGCGATTTACATTCAGAGGAGGCAGTTCGGGGAGATTAGTTGCCACGAAGAAGAGGAGATTTGTCACCAGGCGACTAATCTTCCCGAATCTGACTGTGTCTCTGCCCCAAGACGTTTGCTTTTATTTAGGCATACAATGAACCCATCATTTATGAATTAGACCCATGTGTGATTTGCCCGAATACCAGTCCGGATCTGAATCCCTAATATGCATATTTATATTGGATGAAAGTAAACAATGTAAGAGGTATTAACAAAACATTGTCCACAGCTTTAAAGTCACATGACTTCAATGGCTTAGATTTGGTTTGGCTAAACACATCACACTTGGCCAAATCTGAATCCTGCAAAAAATCCTGGTTTGTGACTGAATTTTGCATCTGAGACATCCCTACTTTTATCTAACTTGTAGTTGACTGTTAGTGTTTATTGGTTGCTTGCTAGAATTAACTGCACTGACATCTAGCAAAGAGCAAAATGTTTTGCCAGGCATGGATTTGTTGTGATATTAATCACTTCAACGTCTGCAAAACCGCTGTGAAATTTCATCACAAACATTTTTGCGGCATAAAAAAAGCAAAAGAAAAATGTTGCAAGAACAAAATGCCCCTTAATACAAAAAAAGGCCATTACATTCAATGTATTTTGTGCAGGAAAAAAACACCTTTTTTGGGCAAATATTTTCGGAGAATGTCACTTGCCCGGTGACATGGCAGTAGGAGCTACTGGCACAACCTGCTGGTATAAACATAGTGGAACATGTCAAGTATATATTGGCAGTAATTCAAAGATTAGACTGTGGCACTTAGAGGAGAACTATAGCTTAACAACAAAATGTTGTACATTATGTTTTGTGTTTCTGTACCAGCCCAAGGCAACCCCAGTCAACAGTAAAGATGCCCCAGTAGCTCCCCATCTTCTTTTCTGCTGATTCACTGCACATGCTCTGTGCTGCTGTCACTTACTGAGCTTTGGGACTCACAATATACAGTACACATACAATAGAAATGTCACAATATAAGGCTGATTAGTAATTAATACAGATAAGTACATGGCAGCACAGAAACCAGTGCAATTAGCATCAGAATTTAATAATCAGCCCTGTAGCATCAGCTTATATTACAGGGGAAGCTCATTTTCTGCTGGATAATTAGTGACGAGCCCTAAGCTTAGCTTCTCAACAGCTGCTCAGAGCCCACTGAGCATGTGAGTGTCACAGACACTTTCCAAGATGGTGACCCCCTGTGACAAGTTGGAAGTCCTGGATCATTGCTGCTATTGACAAGCTGAAACTTTAGGCTGGTGCAATTTGTTCAGTATATAAAATATGGCATTTTTAGCCATATGTATTTTTAGGGATTACTTCTCCTTTAATTAGAATGTAAGTATTTTGTTGTGTTCTATTATCCACTAGACAGTACATTTTGGGAGTGGGGGGCTTTTACCCTTTCTAAGGTGCGCGCTTGACACTCACATTACATTTTAACTTAAAGATTGTTAGCTTCATTGTAGTGAGCAGAATGTATATGTTGGGTGTTTACACACACACTGTTCTCTTTACAGTTCTACAGAATATGTTGGTGCTTTATAAATATGTGTTCATTGTAACTCTTGATTTGGCCCCACAATCTGTAAAATTCTAATAGCACAAACTGCTCTACATGTTAATTAACGATGTGCGGGCTGAGCCGATACCCATGGGTCGGACGGGTTTGGGCTGACCTCAGCACGCCATTTGTGGGTCGCAGGCGGTTTGGTGTTGAGCTTTTCTGCCTGCACTTCCCCCCCGTACTGCCTGACACTGCCAGCTTCCTGTTTTATAGGCTCACACTTGCCCCACCCCTTTTGTGACATTTTCTGCAGGTTGGGTCGGCATTGGCTCTATAAATAGAGGGGAGAAGGCGGGTGCAGGCGGGATCAGGTCGGGTGAGATGTGAGTTAAGTTTTCCTTGACCCGCACATCACTAATGTTAATGTATGAATCCTAACACAGCACATACACAGAGTTACCCATATATTTACAGATAAAAGATTGTGGTGACAATATTAATGACAGTGGTGGCACATGCCAGACACAAGAATCCCAGGCTAGTTTTATGAAAAGAAGGAAGGTCGTTAGTTAAAGGAAATGACATCATATCTTTGCCCTTACCCTACATGTTCTACATGTAATACATGAATCCTGACACAGCACATACATGGAATTACACACATATTTACATTATTTGCTTTCTACACACAACATGTAAGGTGGATGAAAATGGTGTTGTACAAAAAGTACAGTGAATGATGGTGTAGAGACAGATGAAGAGACAGGTTTTTGACAAATGTAGTATGAAACTAGGTGTCAGTGAGGGCTAGTTAGTAAGGGTAGCTGGCACCCCAACCAGGAGGAAGTGGCTTAGCAGCTGTGGCTCAGCCACAGTGAGGGAATAGTGTGTAGTTAGGACAGTGTGGACAACCCAGGCCAAGGTGATGGGAAATGGGAAAAAGAATACCCGGAAATGTCAGTGGGCATTGATGCGGTGTCGAACTGGCTGAAGCAGGGAGTCGACACAAAGGAAAGGCCTGCCAGGGTGAGGTGGAGGATCATAGGACGTATGATGGACTACCTGGCCGGTAGGTGGCACAAGTAAAAGGCCTTCCTCTGGGTTCGCAAGTCTGGTTTATGGTGGGGCAGATAAAAGACCTGTACGTTACAGAAAGATTGTGCAGAATCGATGTTGTGAGAATTTTTGAATGACGTTATAAACAATTAAAAGGTTTTTTTTTTTTATAGATTTTTGGTGTATTGTGCCTTTAAACTCGCTGAAGGGCCCTTACACATTATCATAAAACAGAAAGTTGGACCTACTTGTTGTAGCCTTGACAGATACAGCAGAACTTTCTATATTATCCTGTGTCACAGTATATACAGAGAATGAGTAGGTTACTCCCGCTTTCAGATCTTTCACTTCTGTACTGTTGGTGTTACTAGTCGTGTTTGAAACTGTGACACCATCAGACACCACCACGATCACATATGTATAAGTGCTGCTGTTGGTATCAGTAGGAAGGGCCCATGATAAATTCACTGAAGTTGTTGTTCGGCCTGTTACGGTCACATTTTTTACAGATGAGGGTTCTGGGAAATTAAAGATCAAAATTAAAATCAGTTATCAATCATCGTTTTATCTTCACATGATTATTTGTCCAGACAGAGTTGCTTTGCTCATAGGGGCCATTTTTCAAAACTTGTGGCTGGTCACGACTGCAAAATCACAAAACATAGTGGTTTGCATTATTTAATAAAAAGGGGTTAAAAAATGAAATAACACTAGCTGAAACCCCTTTTGATTAGGGGTGCACCGAATCCACTATTTTGGATTCGGCCGAACCCCCGAATCCTTTGCTAAAGATTCGACGAATACCGAACCGATTCCGAACCCTAATTTGCATATGCAAATTAGGGGTGGGAAGGGGAAACCATTTTTTTTAACTTCCTCGTTTTCTGACAAAAAGTGACGTGATTTCCCTCCCCGTCCCTAATTTGCATATGCAAATGAGGATTTGGTTCGGCTGGGCAGAAGGATTCGGCCGAATCTGAATCCTGCTGAAAAAGGCCGAATCCTGGCCGAGTCCGGAACCGAATCCTGGATTCGGTGCATCCCTACTTTTGATGCCCTAGAAGTCAATGAGAAGCCTATCTCAGAATTTTGGCAATTTTATTTTTCTGGGAAAATACGACAAACTTGTTTGCTCAATTGGTTTTAAACTGCCTGAAAATGCCAATTCAACAATTATTTAGATTGCTTTTATGTGACTGTACACAATTGTGCAGAAAACCATGGGAAGTCTCAGTGGAGATTTGTCACTATTTTATGCAATTTTTGTTTTTGCATAACTGCACAATATTTGATAAATGTGCCCCTTAGAGACATAGCTATAACGGCTTGGAAAATATTTTACTCCAAAAACATATTATATTAAAATATTAATCTGGAAAAATTGTGTTAAATAAGTCTCTGTTATCCTTACACTTGATTGAATCCTACATTTTTCAATCTTGAATCTATTAGAAAGTTCTGATGACACACTTATAAAGGTGCGCATATTTACATTTACAGAAAATTTTGGGAGTGGGGGGCTTTTACCCTTTCTAAGGTGCACATTTGACACTCACATTACATTTTAACTTAAAGATTGTTAGCTTCATTGTAGTGAGCAGAATGTATATGTTGGGTGTTTACACACACACTGTTCTCTTTACAGTTCTACAGAATATGTTGGTGTTTTATAAATATGTGTTCATAGTAACTCTTGATTTGGCCCTACAATCTGTAAAATTCTAATAGCACAAACTGCTCTACATGTTAATTAATGATGTGCGGGCTGAGCTGATACCCATGGGTCAGACGGGTTTGGGCTGACCTCAGCACGCCATTTGTGGGTCGCAGGCGGTTTAGTGTTGAGCTCTTCTGCCTGCACTTCCCCCCGTACTGCCTTACACTGCCAGCTTCCTGTTTTATAGGCTCACACTTGCCCCACCCCTTTTGTGACATCATCTGCAGGTTGGGTCAGCATTGGCTCTATAAATAAATGGGAGGAGGCGGGTGCAGGCGGGATCAGGTCGGGTGAGGTGTGGGTGTGAGTTTTCCTCGACCCGCACATCACTTATGTTAATATATGAATCCTAACACAGCACATACACAGAGTTACCCACATATTTACAGATCAGTGGTTACTAAAGGTGACAATATTAATGACAGTAGTGGCACATGCCAGACACAAGAATTCAAGGCTAATTTTATGGAAAGAAGGAAGGTCCTTAGTTAAAGGAAACAACATCATATCTTTGCCCTTACCCTACATGCTCTTCATGTAATACATGAATCCTGACACAACACATACATGGAATCACACACATATTTACATTATTTGCTTTCTACACACAACAATCACAAAACAAAAAGTTGGACCTACTTGTTGTGACCTTGACAGATACAGCAGAACTTTCTATATTATCCCATGTCACAGTATATACAGAGAATGAGTAGGTTACTCCCGCTTTCAGATCTTTCACTTCTGTACTGTTGGTGTTACTAGTCGTGTTCGAAACTGTGACACCATCAGACACCACCACGATCACATATGTATAAGTGCTGCTGTTGGTATCATTAGGAAGTGCCCATGATAAATTCACTGAGGTTGTTGTTCGACCTGTTACGGCCACATTTTGTACAGGTGAGGGTTCTGAGAAAGTAAAGATCAAAGTTAAAATCACTTATTAATCATTTTTTTATCTTCACATGATTATTTGTCCAGACAGAGTTGCTTAGCTCAAAACTTGTGGCTGGTCACGACTGCAAAATCACAAAACACAGTGGCAAGTCAGGAATCACAATTTTATTTCCTTGATTTTGCATTATTTAATATAAAGGGGTTAAAAAATGAAATACCACTTGCTGAAACCCCTTTTGATGCCCTAGAAATCAATGGGAAGAGTATCTCAGAATTTTAGCAATTTTATTTTTCTGGGAAAATGCAACAATCATGTTTGCTCAATTGGCTTTAAACTGCCTGAAAATGGCAATTCAACAATTATTTAAATTGCTTTTATGTGACTGTACACAATTGTGATTTATGAGTGGAATATATCAATTATCATTTAAAAATATGCACAAAATTGCAGAAAACCATGGGAAGCCTCAGTGGAGATTAGTCACTTTTATGTGCAATTTTTGTTTTTGCATAACTGCACATTATTTGATAATTGTGCCCCTTAGAGACATAGCTATAATGGTTGGAAAATATTTTACTCCGAAAACAAATAATAATCTGTGGGGGGCGTGGTCTGACCACTGATGTGAGCACACGCATTTTCAGGAGCTCGTCAAGTAACCCCGCAATCATCCTGATACATCTGCCATAACTAGTGATGGGCCAATTTATTAGACAGGCGCGAATTTGTACGATTCGCCGCCGTTGAATAGATTCACGAAACGGCCGCGAAAATTCACTGGCAAAAATTCGCCGGCGTCAAAAATGAGACACCGACGCCTTTTTGCAAATTCACTCATCACTAGCCATAACCTTAAAAAACGGAACCGGGAAGATCCACCTGGCGACCCCTGCTCCAGAGACACCTAATGGGGCAAACCAGAGCTCAAAAACGGGCTCCAGAAGCTGGGCCCGGCTGGAAAAATTTGCCCAGGAAACCTCCCAAGATGGCGGCTCCTCTGACCAAGAAGAGCCCAGCTCCAACTCGCCAACGGACACGGCTGAAACTGAGCCACTATCAATAACCTCGCAAAAGGGGGGCAAAGACACAGTACCTGCAGGCCCCACGCTACACTACGTGATGGCAGAAATCCATGTGGCTAATACCTCTTTGCATAACACTTATACAATCCAAAACAGAGGAAATCCACGTGGATCTATCTATAATCAAGGGCGACCTGCAAAAGCTAAGGGAACGCACGACAGAGGTGGAAACCCGTGTGAGTACTCTGGAGGATAACTGCCGTGACATACCAGAGCAACACAGAGAGATGCGTAAGATGCGCACAGATTGCCAGCGCAAGTCGGACGATCTGGAGAACCGACTGCGATGTAACAACTACTTACTGGGAAAGGGGTTAACTTGGGTGCCAAACTAGGTAGCTCTTTAGGCCTATATTAACCTGTAATTGAAATATATAACCTGAAAAATTGTTCTACACACCCTCTATTGTACATTTGTTTATTATCACGAAATTTAAAAACGCACGCATGCATATCTGCTCTGTCTTTTTCAATGTTCAATAAAACCCAATTTGAGCAAAAAAAAAAAAAAATACTGTAAGGGGCACATTTACTTAGCTCGAGTGAAGGAATAGAATAAAAAAAACTTTTCTAATTTCTAATGTTTTTTTTGGCTACTTCGACCATCGAATTGGCTACTTCAAACTTCGACTACGACTTTGAATCGAACGATTCAAACTAAAAATCGTTCGAATATTCGTCCATTTGATAGTCGAAGTACTGTCTCTTTAAAAAAAAATTCGACCCCCTACTTCGCCACCTAAAACCTACCGAACCTCAATGTTAGCTTATGGGGAAGGTCCCCACAGGCTTTCTAAGCTTCTTTTGGTCGAAGAAAAATCGTTTGATTGAAATCCTTCGAATCGTTCGATTTGAAGGATTTAATTATTCGGTTTAAAGATTTTTCCTTTGATCATTCAATCGAACGAATTGCGCTACATCCTTTGACTTCGATATTTGAAGTCGAAGGATTTAACTTCGACAGTCGAATATCGAGGGTTAATTAACCCTCGTTATTCGACCCTAAGTAAATCTGCCCCTAAGTCTCTGTTATCCTTACACTTGAATGAATCCTTCATGTCTCAGTCTTGAATCTGTTAGAAAGCTCTGATGACACACTTATAAAGGTGAAACAGTTTGTGCCATAGGCTACTAAAAATGCCTTAACCTTTAAACAAAACAGGGATTGTTTGTCCATATATTGCAATATATTCAAGCTGGCCAACTACGTCAAAGTCATCCCATATCTGGCCAGTCCTACACTTAAATTGCATCTGATTCATTAAGAATTCTATTGCTTCATTATACGTTTTATAAAGGGTTTAAGTTTTACCTGCAACTTACTTGCTGCTTTCAAAGCAAAACACTCAAACTTGGTTGCCCTTTTATTGGCCATTGGCAAGTTGAGTGTAGGCAGGTCTGGACTGGGAATCAAAATAGGCCCTGGCATTTCAGGTATACAGAGGCCCAAAAAGCCCCACCAGCCCAGTAATTAGTGACTGTCTATGGCAACTTACAGCTGCCCCTTTGGCATTTGCCAGAAACCACAGATAGCCAGTCCGGGCCTGAGTGTAGGAACTGGCCACAACGGGGATGACTTTGACGTAGTTGGCCAGCTTGAATATATTGCAATATATGGACACACAATCCCTGATTTGTCCAGAACAGATCACACACAGGGAGCATTTGGCAGGTAGGCAGAGTTGGGCACACACAGGGAGCATAGGGCAGGCAGAAAAGAGCAGGGAACAGTTTCCACTGATCAGGACCACTCTAGGATGTGCTACATACAGTGACACAGTGCTGGTGCCTCATTAGCATTTTGTAGAAAGTGTCCACAGGTGAACAATGTGGGCAGTTTCAGTGTGGGTCTCAGGTGTGAACAGTACAGGGATTTAGGGTATAAACAATAGAGGTGTCACAAGTGTGAACAATACAGGAGGATCACAGGTGTGAACAATACAGGGGATTAGTCTGAATTTGATTAAACAATGCAGGGGCCAGTAAATCTCTGTAGTTATACCTTTTAAAATTTACATATGGTAAGTAGACACAGGAGGGTCACACAAGGTGCACTAGATAGTACATTTTGGGAGTGGGGGGCTTTTACCCTTTCTAAGGTGCTCGCTTGACGCTCACATTACATTTTAAATTAAAGATTGTTAGCTTCATTGTAGTGAGCAGAATGTATATGTTGGGTGTTTACACACACACTCACTTCTATTTACAGTTCTACAGAATATGTTGGTGCTTTATAAATATGTGTTCATAGTAACTCTTGATTTGGCCCTACAATCTGTAAAATTCTAATAGCACAAACTGCTCTACATGTTAATTAATGATGTGCAGGCTGAGCTGATACCCATGGGTCAGACGGGTTTGGGCTGACCTCAGCAAGCCATTTGTGGGTCGCAGGTGGGTTTATGTTGAGCTCTTCTGCCTGCACTTCCACCCATACTGCCTTACACTGCCAGCTTCCTGTTTTATAGGCGTGTGCTTGCCCCACCCCTTTTGTGACATCATCGGCGGGTTGGGTCTGCATAGTTCTATAAATAGAGGGGAGGAGGCGGGTGCAGGCGGGATCAGGTCGGGTCAGGTGTGCATTGAGTTTTCCTTGACCCACACCTCACTAATGCTAATGTATAAATCCTAACACAGCACATACACAGAGTTACCCACATATTTACAGATCAGCGGTTACTAATGGTGACAACAGAGGTGACAACAGAGGTGGGCCAGGCTGGCTGGGCGCCCTAGGCAACCCAGCTGGCCAGCTCGCCCCCTCCTTCCCCTGTAGCTCGATGTGTGCTGACGCTGTCGCACGCATGAACGCTGATGCTGGTGTGCGCATGCGCGACGACGCTGGTGTGCGCATGCGCGACGACGCTGGTGTGCGCATGCGCGACGACGCTGGTGTGCGCATGCGCGACGACGCTGGTGTGCGCATGCGCAACAACACGATTGTGTGCATGCATGTCAACGATGGCACGCATAAGTGCTGTTAGAGGAGCTCAGCCAGGTCTAGGGGTAGGCAGAAGAGGTAGCTGCCCAGCGCCCCTCAATCGTTGCGCCCTAGGCAGCTGCTTCTTCTGTTTACCCCTAGTTCCGGCTCTCGGTGACAATATTATTGACAGTGGTGGCACATGCCAGACACAAGAATCCCAGGCTAGTTTTGTGGAAAGAAGGAAGTTCGATAGTTAAGGGAAATACATCATATGTTTGCCCTTACCCTACATGCTCTACATGTAATACATGAATCCTGACACAACACATACATGGAATCACACACACATTTACATTATTTGCTTTCTACACACAACAATCACAAAACAAAAAGTTGGACCTACTTGTTGTGACCTTGACAGATACAGCAGAACTTTCTATATTATCCCATGTCACAGTATATACAGAGAATGAGTAGGTTACTCCCGCTTTCAGATCTTTCACTTCTGTACTGTTGGTGTTACTAGTCGTGTTCGAAACTGTGACACCATCAGACACCACCACGATCACATATGTATAAGTGCTGCTGTTGGTATCAGTAGGAAGGGCCCATGATAAATTCACTGAAGTAGTTGTTCGGCCTGTTACGGCCACATTTTGTACAGATGAGGGTTCTGGAAAATTAAAGATCAAAGTTAAAATCAGTTATTAATCATTTTTTTATCTTCACACAGGGTCGGACTGGGCCGGCGGGATACTGGGTAAAATCCCGGTGGGCCCTCGACCCTTATGGCCCCCGCCAGCCCAGACCTGTTCCCCTGATCGGCTGGCCCCCAAAAAGAAATATGTGGCGACTCGGGCTGTGTGCCCATGCGCACGGATGGTGATCCAGAAAACCATGGGAAGTCTCAGTGGAGATTAGTCACTATTATATGCATTTTTTTTTTTTTTGCATAACTGCACATTATTTGATAAATGTGCCCCTTAGAGATATAGCTATAACGGCTTGGAAAATATTTTACTCCAAAAATAAATAAATAAATAAACTGTAAAAATTGTGTTAAAAAAGTCTCTGTTATCCTTATACTTGATTGAATCCTACATGTCTCAGTCTTGAATCTATTAGAAAGCTCTGATGACACACTTATAAAGGTGCGCATATTTACATTTAATTTCAGTGTAACGCCATCATTTCACAGCCTTATTTTGTTGCACCCAGTGTAACTCAAATTAAATGAGTGCATTTTCCATTCGGCAACACATGCTCACAAAATCATTCCACAATTTTATAGACACATCTAACAAGAGCCCCCTTCCATTTGATGAGGATAAATCAGTTTACAACCTGTTGCAATTGCTTTAGAGAGAGATTGCATGTACCACATAGTAAGTATTTTGTTTTGTTCTACTGTATTATCCACTAGACAGTACATTTTGGGAGTGGGGGGCTTTTACCCTTTCTAAGGTGCGCGTTTGACGCTCACATTACATTTTAACTTAAAGATTGTTAGCTTCATTGTAGTGAGCAGAATGTATATGTTGGGTGTATACACACACACTGTTCTCTTTACAGTTCTACAGAATATGTTGGTGCTTTATAAATATGTGTTCATTGTAACTCTTGATTTGGCCCTACAATCTGTAAAATTCTAATAACACAAACTGCTCTACATGTTAATTAATGATGTGCGGGCTGAGCCAATACCCATGGGTCGGACGGGTTTGGGCTGACCTCAGCACGCCATTTGTGGGTCGCAGGCGGTTTTGTGTTGAGCTTTTCTGCCTGCACTTCCCCCCGTACTGCCTGACACTGCCAGCTTCCTGTTTTATAGGCTCACACTTGCCCCACCCCTTTTGTGACATCATCTGCACGTTGGATCGGCATTGGCTCTATAAATAGAGGGGAGGAGGTGGGTGCAGGCGGGATCAGGTCGGGTGAGGTGTGGGTAGAGTTTTCCTCGACCCGCACATCACTTATGTTAATCTATGAATCCTAACACAGCACATACACAGAGTTACCCACATATTTACAGATCAGTGGTTACTAAAGGTGACAATATTAATGACAGTAGTGGCACATGCCAGACACAAGAATTCAAGGCTAATTTTATGGAAAGAAGGAAGTTCATTAGTTAAGGGAAATTACATCATATGTTTGCCCTCACCCTACACGCTCTACATGTAATACATGAATCCTGACACAGCACATACATAGAATTACACACATATTTACATTATTTGCTTTCTACACACAACAATCACAAAACAAAAAGTTGGACCTACTTGTTGTGACCTTGACAGATACAGCAGAACTTTTTATATTATCCCATGTCACAGTATATACAGAGAATGAGTAGGTTACTCCCGCTTTCAGATCTTTCACTTCTGTACTGTTGGTGTTACTAGTTGTGTTCAAAGCTGTGCCACCATCAGACACCACCACGATCTCATATGTATAAGTGCTGCTGTTGGTATCAGTAGGAAGGGCCCATGATAAATTCACTGAGGTTGTTGTTCGTCCTGTTATGGTCACATTTTGTACAGGTGAGGGTTCTGAGAAAGTAAAGATCAAAGTTAAAATCAGTTATTAATCATTGTTTTATCTTCACATGATTATTTGTCCAGACAGAGTTGCTTAGCTCATAGGGGCCATTTTTCAAAACTTGTGGCTGGTCACGACTGCAAAATCACAAAACATAGTGGAAAGTCAGGAATCACAATTTTAATTCCTTGATTTTGCATAATTTAATATAAAGGGGTTAAAAAAATGAAATACCACTAGCTGAAACCCCTTTTGATACCCTCGAAGTCAATGGAAATCTTATCCTCAGAATTTTGCCAATTGTACTTTTCTGGGAAAATGCGACAAACATGTTTGCTCAATTGGCTTTAAACTGCCTGGAAATGGCAATTCAACAATTATTTAGATTTCTGTTATGTGACTGTACACAATTGTGATTTATGACTGGAATACATAAATTATCATTTAAAAATGTGCACAAAATTGCAGAAAACCATGGGAAGTCTCAGTGGAGATTAGTCACTATTAGGTGTAGGGATGCACCGAATGCGGGATTCGGTTAGGGATTCGGCCTTTTTTAGCAAGATTCGGCCGAATCCTTCTGCCCGGCCGGACTGAATCCGAATCCTAATTTGCATATGCAAATTAGGGACGGGAGGGCAATTGCGTGAATTTTTGTCACAAAACAAGGAAGTAAAACATGTTTTCCCCTTCTCACCCGTAATTTGCATATGCAAATTAGGATTCGGTTCGGTATTTGGCCGAATCTTTTGCAACGGATTCGGAGGTTCGGCCGAATCCAAAATAGTGGATTCGGTGCATCCATTATTAGGTGCAATTTTTTTTTTTGTATAACTGCACATTATGTGATAAATGTGCCCCTCATAGACATAGCTATATCGGCTTGGAAAATATTTTACTCCAAAAAAAATAAAAATAATAAACTGTAAAAATTGTGTTAAATAAGTCTCTGTTGTTATCCTTACACTTGAATGAATCCTACATGTCTCAGTCTTGAATCTGTTAGAAAGCTCTGATGACACACTTATAAAGGTGCGCATATTTACATTTAATTTCAGAGTAACGCCATCAGACTTGTGCCATCATTTCACAGCCTTATTTTGTTGCACCCAGTGTAACTTAAATTAAATGAGTGAATTTTCCATTCGGCAACACATGCTCACAAAATCATTCCACAACTTTATAGACACATCTATCAAGAGCCCCCTTGCAAGGGTATCAAAGGGTTAATATTCCGTTGTCACCATGAAACCCGCTCTTTCCTCCAAGGATGGAAATCCACACCGATGGTAATAAAAACGTAGAATATTTATTGGAACACTTCAGTAGCATCCAATCAACTTTTGTACAGTCCAGATCACATTCACAATGTCAATCACTCCCTTTCTTGCAGAGCAGCTACTTCTTTGATAGTGAACCCCTCACACAGAGTCACAGGAGACACAGGAACATCCCTTTCCAGGGTCACTCACCTCCTGGTCCTAGCGGCTCGACGTATACGCTACGTCCCCCTGCCCTACTTCGGGTAGGAATTCCCTTTCTTTATGACGGAATTTATTGCAAGGGGAAGTTTTTAAATTCTAGCTCTACTTCTCATATTAAATTAATTCCAAAAGAGGGAAAGGATCCTTCTCTACCAGCTTCTTTTAGGCCAATTTCTTTAATTAATCTCGATTTTAAGATACTAACAAAGATAATAGCTGATAGGTTATCGCAGATATTACCCAGCATTATTTCTCCTCAACAGAATGGCTTTGTACGTACTCTGTTGAATGTTATCTATAAAGCTAAGAAATCGACGACTCCGTGTTCTTTATTAAGCTTAGATGCTGAAAAAGCTTTTGATAACGTTTCATGGGAATATCTTTCGGAATGTTGTGATCAATCTGGTTTTGAAGTGAAATTTATTGCTTTACTCAACTCTATTTATTCAAATCCTAAAGCGAGAATTGCTGTAGCTGGAGAACTTTCTGAAACTTTTGGTCTTTTTAGAGGTACTCATCAAGGTTGCCCTCTGTCCCCTCTTTTATTTAATATCTCTATGGAGCCTCTGATCAGATTTTTAGATTCTTCCGATATTTTGAAGGGGTTGAACATTGATGGTAAACATATTAAATCTTTAGCATATGCTGATGATCTTCTTTTGGTTGTTAGTAATCCTACTTTATCACTTAAAAATATCTTCACGTTTTTTGATAATTACAAAACATTTTCAGGATATATTATCAACTCTAGTAAAACTGATATATTGAATATTTGTAGTGTGATTCCACGACAATTAGTTACAGATCTTCAACTTAAACCACCTTCTGGTAAAATAAAATACCTTGGTATTTTCATCTCTACGGATCTTTATAAATTATATTCTTTAAATTACACTCCTTTAATTCAGAATATGAATGCCCTTAGCAAGAAATGGATTAATAGTCCACTAAATTTAATGGGAAGAGTGGCATTATTTAAAATGCTAATTTTTCCAAAGATTATATATCCCATCCTTAACTTACCCTTATTGTTAAAACATTCTGATATTCAAAAGTTAGACCGTATTTTGAGTAATTTTCTTTGGCAGAATAAAAAACCAAAAATCTCTTTAATGAGGTTGAGAAATTCTAAATTTTCAGGAGGACTTATGTTCCTAATTTTAGGAAATTTAATTTAGCATGAAATACTAGATACATCTTGGAGTGGTTATCTGGTAAGGAGAAATTTACTAATCTTGATCTTGAATTATTCTTAGATTCCAAAGAACATATTACATCCTCTCTTCATAAAATCTGGTCTGACCAACATATTGATATTAAAAAAAATCCTATCTACAGAGATACGGTCATTACATGGAAGATTTTGTGTAAACAGAATAACTTAAAGGAGAAGGAAAGCTACGGAGGCATTTTATTGCCAATAGATTAGCTGCAAAAGTGCAAGCTAGAATGCTATATTTATTCTGTAGAATGTTTTACCATACCTGAGTAAAAAGCTCTAGAAACTCTCTGTTTGTTTAGGATAGGAGCTGCAGTATTAACGTGGTGTGACATCATTTCCTGCCTGAGTCTCTCCCTGCTCTGGGCTCAGATTACAGTAGAGAAGGGGGAGGGGGAGAGGAGCAAACTGAGCATGCTCTTGCCCAGGGCAATGAGGTTTAAGCTGAAGGCAGGACGTCTGATACAGAAGCCCATGTGTACACAATAGAAGGAAAGAAATGCTGTGTTTCTTTTGACAGGGGACTCAGAGCAGCATTACTTTGAGGGTTTACTGGTATATTTAGGTGGACCTTTCTGATAAGGCTTACTTAGTTTTAACCTTTCCTTTTTCTTTCCCACTTTTTTTTAAAAGGTTTTCCTAAGAAACAAAGAAATCAGTTTTCTTATAAATGGAGAAAATTTGGTATATCCCAAATTAGGCATATTGAAGATCCAGATTAAGGTAATCCTTTTTCTTGGGAAGTAGTTAAAAGGTTATACAACTTTTCAGAAAGAGACAGATTAATCTATTCACAAATTAGACAAGGGTTTTCATTAATTGGAAGCAGAACTAGGTCACAATTGAGAAATAATCAGTTCTACGATTCAATATTGCAATTATCTGATGACCCTGGCCTTAATAGTATTCCTTTGATATCATCGCATTTACTTAGTAAATTTTCCAGGGTTAATGATCCATTTGTCAATTCATCAGCCAAATGGACTTCCTTTCTGGAAACTAGTATAACATCTGAAGACCTTTTGAGGTCCTACCAAAATTTTAGGAAATATGTAAATTCTGAGGGATGGAGAGATCAACATTATAGGTTTACTCATCTTGGATATGGAATACTATTCTTAGAACTCTATGGATTCTCGAAAGGTTTCCTATTGTCCTAAGTGTAGAGAGCAAAATGTTGATTTTTTTCATTATATATGGTCGTGCCCATTTATTAAACAGTTTTGGGACTATGTTACATGCTTTATTAAAAAGTCTATTGAGTTAGATATTGTATTAAATCCACATTTTGCTTTATTGGGTATGAAAGACTCCTTTTTGGTGGCAAATAATATTTCATCAACAAATTTTCCAGCTGAAATATTTGATTATTGCTGGTTAGTCCTGGCAGCTTCCCGGAAATCTATTTTCTTGTGTTGGATTAGGGATGATTCTCCAAAGTTGAAAGATGTACTTTCATATTTATATAATTTATGTATCCAAGAGGTCATTAGACATAGAGTGGTTGAATTATTTCAGAGGAATAGGATTGAAAGTAGATGGTCTTTTTATATTGCAACTCTTGATGATGCTAAAAGAAAATTCATTCATAAACTAATGGGGAAAGATGACTGAAAACTAGTGATATTATTTTAAGGCTAAGCCCTTTCACAAAATGCAATGTTTTCCTTATTTAAATCTTCTTGATTGAGTCTTAAATTTTACTTTGTAAAGCTTGAGCTATATGGAAAGTACAGGTCTATTTATATTTGTATTTAAATTTGTATTTGTTTTAACATTTTCTTGTTCTAATGTGTATGGTTTATATTGTAAAAATTCTTTTTGAATTACATATACATGATTCTGCATAGCCAGACGCTTGCAATTATCAAAAAGATATGTCAATTATTTATATTTTATTGCAAACTCAATAAAAAGAATTTGAAAAGAAAAGGAATTCCCTTTCACCTTCTGGTCCTACCAGTCTGGCATACGTCCTATGCCCCTCTGGCCTACTTCAGATAGGAATTACTTTGCTTTACTTCAGGATGTCCGTGTCCCCTAACACTGCTGCCCTCACTGGCAAAGCCTTGGCTCCTAAGCCGCTATGTCCTCGTTGTGGTCTTGGCTACCCATTCTAGTGATCATCTAACTATCTGAAGTACCTAGTACTTACACTTGTAGCCCTAACACTATCTATTTCCGGCTGTGTCCATCAACAAACCATGAATGTGGTTTCCCTTTTTATACCTTCCTCAATTAACCATCCCTTTCACATTTATCTTGCATGTGCTGCTCTTACCTTGTGCATGTGCCTTTCCCTAGGTAACCTCATGAAACCTCCTAGCTTTACTAGTTTGACCCCAATGCCACCTTGTGGCGATTTTTGCACATTGCAGCTTCAAATAACCATTTAACATTTTCAATCATTTTAATATTTTACAGCATTCAAACATTCACTTAACACATACAATATACATAAACCCAATCACCTTCTTACACCCTTCCATTTGATGAGGATAAATCAGTTTACAACCTGTTGCAATTGCTTTAGAGAGAGATTGCATGTACCACTTAGTAAGTATTTTGTTTTGTTCTACTGTATTATCCACTAGACAGTACATTTTGGGAGTGGGGGGCTTTTACCCTTTCTAAGGTGCGCGTTTGACAACGCTCACATTACATTTTAACTTAAAGATTGTTAGCTTCCTTGTAGTGAGCAGAATGTATATGTTGGGTGTATACACACACACTGTTCTCTTTACAGTTCTACAGAATATGTTGGTGCTTTATAAATATGTGTTCATTGTAACTCTTGATTTGGCCCTACAATCTGTAAAATTCTAATAGCACAAACTGCTCTACATGTTAATTAATGATGTGCGGGCTGAGCTGATACCCATGGGTCAGACGGGTTTGGGCTGACCTCAGCAAGCCATTTGTGGGTCGCAGGTGGTTTTGGTGTTGAGCTCTTCTGCCTGCACTTCCCCCCGTACTGCCTTACACTGCCAGCTTCCTGTTTTATAGGCTCACACTTGCCCCACCCCTTTTGTTACATCATCTGCGGGCATTGGCTCTATAAATAGAGGGGAGAAGGCGGGTGCAGGCGGGATCAGGTCGGGTGAGGTGTGGGTAGAGTTTTCCTCGACCCGCACATCACTTATGTTAATATATGAATCCTAACACAGCACATACACAGTTACCCACATATTTACAGATCAGTGGTTACTAAAGGTGACAATATTAATGACAGTAGTGGCACATGCCAGACACAAGAATTCAAGGCTAATTTTATGGAAAGAAGGAAGTTCATTAGTTAAGGGAAATTACATCATATCTTTGCGCTCATCCTACATGCTGTACATGTAATACATGAATCCTGACACAACACATACATGGAATCACACACATATTTACATTATTTGCTTTCTACACACAAACAATAATAAAACAAAAAGTTGGACCTACTTGTTGTGGCCTTGACAGATACAGCAGAACTTTCTATTTTATCCCATGTCACAGTATATACAGAGAATGAGTAGGTTACTCCCGCTTTCAGATCTTTCACTTCTGTACTGTTGGTGTTACTAGTCGTGTTCGAAACTGTGACACCATCAGACACCACCACGATCACATATGTATAAGTGCTGCTGTTGGTATCAGTAGGAAGGGCCCATGATAAATTCACTGAAGTTGTTGTTCGACCTGTTACGGCCACATTTTGTACAGGTGAGGGTTCTGAGAAAGTAAAGATCAAAGTTAAAATCAGTTATTAATCATCGTTTTATCTTCACATGATTATTTGTCCAGACAGAGTTGCTTAGCCCATAGGGGCTATTTTTTAAAACTTGAGGCTGGTCACGACTGCAAAATCACAAAACATAGTGGAAAGTCAGGAATCACAAATTTAATTCCTTGATTTTGCATAATTTAATACAAAGGGGTTAAAAAAAATGAAATACCACTAGCTGAAACCCCTTTTGATACCCTCGAAGTCAATGGAAAGCTTATCCTCAGAATTTTAGCAATTGTATTTTTCTGGGAAAATGTGACAAACATGTTTGCTCAATTGGCTTTAAACTGCCTGGAAATGGCAATTCAACAATTATTTAGATTGATTTTATGTGACTGTACACAATTGTGATTTATGACTGGAATACATAAATTATCATTTAAAAATATGCACAAAATTGCAGAAAACCATAGTAAGTCTCAGTGGAGATTAGTCACTATTATATGCAATTTTTGTTTTTGCATAACTGCACATGATTTGATAAATGTGCCCATCATAGGCATAGCTATATCGGCTTGGAAAATATTTTACTCCAAAAAAAAGAAATAATAAACTGTAAAAATTGTGTTAAATAAGTCTCTGTTGTTATCCTTACACTTGAATGATTTCTACATGTCTTAGTCTTGAATCTGTTAGAAAGCTCTGATGACTCACTTACAGATGCAGCCACTTTGGTTTGTCTGTTTGACACAGAATAACTAAACACAGATATCCCATTTATCTCATTTAACACAGAAAACTGTGTCACAACAACCCATCTAATTAAAGCATTCACCATTGTGAACAATGGAGCTTTGGTATGCTAATGAAAAGGTTAAATGCATTAAATGAGTTAAGATGACTTAAGATAACACAGTTTCTTCAATTACCCCTGAGTCATGACGCATTTAACTCACAAATCCAAGTGGCTTCATCTGTATAAAGGTGCGCATATTTACATTTAATTTCAGAGTAACGCCATCAGACTAGTGCCATCATTTCACAGCCTTATTTTGTTGCACCCAGTGTAACTCAAATTAAGTGAGTGCATTTTCCATTCGGCAACACATGCTCACAAAATCATTCCACAACTTTATAGACACATCTAACAATAACAATCCTAACATACATACATATACAGTATGTTAATTAATGATGTGCAGGCTGAGCCAATACCCATGGGTCGGACGGGTTTGGGCTGACCTCAGCACGCCATTTGTGGGTCGCAGGCGGTTTGGTGTTGAGCTCTTCTGCCTGCACTTCCCCCCGTACTGCCTTACACTGCCAGCTTCCTGTTTTATAGGCTCACACTTGCCCACCCCTTTTGTGACATCATCTGCGGGTTGGGTTGCCATTGCTCTATAAATAGAGGGGAGGAGGCGGGTGCAGGCGGGATCAGGTCGGGTGAGGTGTGGGTTGAGTTTTCCTCGACCCGCACATCCAGAGCCGGGCCAACCCGGCCAGGCGCCCTAGGCAGCCTGGCGGGCCAAGGCGCAGGCTCTGCGCGCGCTTGACTGTGCATGCGCTCCAGTGCGCATGCGCAAAATGTGCGCGCGCATGCGCAGAAGCGCATTTACGCCAGCGCCAGTCGAGGAGAGATGGGACCGGACACGGGGTAGGCGACAGAGCAGGTACTAGCCTAGCGCCCCCTCAGCTTTGCGCCCTAGGCACGTGCCTACTCTGCCTACCCCTAGTTCCGGCCCTGCGCACATCACTTATCTTAATGTATGAATCCTAACACAGCACATACACAGAGTTACCCACATATTTACAGATCAGTGGTTACTAAAGGTGACAATATTAATGACAGTGGTGGCACATGCCAGACACAAGAATTCAAGGCTAATTTTATGGAAAGAAGGAAGTTCATTAGTTAAGGGAAATTACATCATATGTTTGCCCTTACCCTACACGCTCTACATGTAATACATGAATCCTGACACAACACATACATAGAATTACACACATATTTACATTATTTGCTTTCTACACACAACAATCACAAAACAAAAAGTTGGACCTACTTGTTGTGGCCTTGACAGATACAGCAGAACTTTCTATTTTATCCCATGTCACAGTATATACAGAGAATGAGTAGGTTACTCCCGCTTTCAGATCTTTCACTTCTGTACTGTTGGTGTTACTAGTCGTGTTCAAAACTGTGACACCATCAGACACCACCACGATCACATATGTATAATTGCTGCTGTTGGTATCAGTAGGAAGGGCCCATGATAAATTCACTGAAGTAGTTGTTTGGCCTGTTACGGTCACATTTTGTACAGGTGAGGGTTCTGAGAAAGTAAAGATCAAAGTTAAAATCAGTTATTAATCATCTTTTTATCTTCACATGATTATTTGTCCAGACAGAGTTGCTTAGCCCATAGGGGCTATTTTTCAAAACTTGTGGCTGGTCACGACTGCAAAATCACAAAACATAGTGGAAAGGAATCACAATTTTAATTCCTTGATTTTGCATAATTTAATACAAAGGGGTTAAAAAAATGAAATACCACTAGCTGAAACCCCTTTTGATACCCTCGAAGTCAATGGAAAGCTTATCCTCAGAATTTTGGCAATTGTATTTTTCTGGGAAAATGCGACAAACATGTTTGCTCAATTGGCTTTAAACTGCCTGGAAATGGCAATTCAACAATTATTTAGATTGATTTTATGTGACTGTACACAATTGTGATTTATGACTGGAATACATAAATAATCATTTAAAAATATGCACAAAATTGCAGAAAACCATGGGAAGTCTCAGTGGAGATTAGTCACTATTATATGCAATTTTTGTTTTTGCATAACTGCACATGATTTGATAAATGTGCCCATCATAGGCATAGCTATATCGGCTTGGAAAATATTTTACTCCAAAAAAAAGAAATAATAAACTGTAAAAATTGTGTTAAATAAGTCTCTGTTGTTATCCTTACACTTGAATGATTTCTACATGTCTTAGTCTTGAATCTGTTAGAAAGCTCTGATGACTCACTTATAAAGGTGCGCATATTTACATTTAATTTCAGAGTAACGCCATCAGACTAGTGCCATCATTTCACAGCCTTATTTTGTTGCACCCAGTGTAACTCAAATTAAGTGAGTGAATTTTCCATTCGGCAACACATGCTCACAAAATCATTCCACAACTTTATAGACACATCTAACAATAACAATCCTAACATACATACATATACAGTATGTTAATTAATGATGTGCAGGCTGAGCCGATACCCATGGGTCGGACGGGTTTGGGCTGACCTCAGCACGCCATTTGTGGGTCGCAGGCGGTTTGGTGTTGGGCTCTTCTGCCTGCACTTCCCCCCGTACTGCCTTACACTGCCAGCTTCCTGTTTTATAGGCTCACACTTGCCCACCCCTTTTGTGACATCATCTGCGGGTTGGGTCGCCATTGCTCTATAAATAGAGGGGAGGAGGCGGGTGCAGGCGGGATCAGGTCGGGTGAGGTGTGGGTTGAGTTTTCCTACACCCGCACATCCAGAGCCGGGCCAACCCGGCCAGGCGCCCTAGGCAGCCTGGCGGGCCAAGGCGCAGGCTCTGCGCGCGCTCGACTGTGCATGCGCGAAATGTGCGCGCGCATGCGCAGAAGCGCATTTACGCCAGCGCCAGTCGAGGAGAGACGGGACCGGACACGGGGTAGGCGACAGAGCAGGTACGTGCCTAGCGCCCCCTCAGCTTTGCGCACTAGGCACGTGCCTACTCTGCCTACCCCTAGTTACGGCCCTGCGCACATCACTTATCTTAATGTATGAATCCTAACACAGCACATACACAGAGTTACCCACATATTTACAGATCAGTGGTTACTAAAGGTGACAATATTAATGACAGTGGTGGCACATGCCAGACACAAGAATTCAAGGCTAATTTTATGGAAAGAAGGAAGTTCATTAGTTAAGGGAAATTACATCATATGTTTGCCCTTACCCTACACGCTCTACATGTAATACATGAATCCTGACACAACACATACTTGGAATCACACACATATTTACATTATTTGCTTTCTACACACAACAATCACAAAACAAAAAGTTGGACCTACTTGTTGTGGCCTTGACAGATACAGCAGAACTTTCTATTTTATCCCGTGTCACAGTATATACAGAGAATGAGTAGGTTACTCCCGCTTTCAGATCTTTCACTTCTGTACTGTTGGTGTTACTAGTCGTCTTCAAAACTGTGACACCATCAGACACCACCACGATCACATATGTATAAGTGCTGCTGTTGGTATCAGTAGGAAGGGCCCATGATAAATTCACTGAAGTAGTTGTTTGGCCTGTAACGGCCACATTTTGTACAGGTGAGGGTTCTGAGAAAGTAAAGATCAAAGTTAAAATCAGTTATTAATCATCTTTTTATCTTCACATGATTATTTGTCCAGACAGAGTTGCTTAGCCCATAGGGGCTATTTTTCAAAACTTGTGGCTGGTCACGACTGCAAAATCACAAAACATAGTGGAAAGGAATCACAATTTTAATTCCTTGATTTTGCATAATTTAATACAAAGGGGTTAAAAAAATGAAATACCACTAGCTGAAACCCCTTTTGATACCCTCGAAGTCAATGGAAATCTTATCCTCAGAATTTTGGCAATTGTATTTTTCTGGGAAAATGTGACAAACATGTTTGCTCAATTGGCTTTAAACTGCCTGGAAATGGCAATTCAACAATTATTTAGATTGATTTTATGTGACTGTACACAATTGTGATTTATGACTGGAATACATAAATAATCATTTAAAAATATGCACAAAATTGCAGAAAACCATAGTAAGTCTCAGTGGAGATTCGTCACTATTATATGTGTAGCGCACCCGTAGGTGTAGCTGTGTTAGATGGGTCCTGCTCTCGTCCACCTCTGGTGACACCCACAACCCCCAGTGATACACATAAACCAGCAGTGTAAATGCAAGCACTTATCAGATCCGAAGACCCAGTAATAAGGATAAATTGAACAATCTCTCTTTTAGCAATATGTTTCAACAAATAAGTCAAAGCATCTGAACACACAGTTATACCACTAATGTAATATCAAATGTTAGAAAATGACAATGAATAATAAACAGACTGATCTAGTCAACTCAGATAATGTTTAAGTCAAATTCCCTGAACACTGGCCAGTGTTAATAATAGCAGTAAGGCCGGCAGTTGGAGCTCATATATAAACCAGTATTTGTAATCCACAAGGCAAATAAACAGTAGTTGTGATCCACCAGGCTGTAGTGGGAGGCTTCACTCAGGAGAGCACACGCAGGAAATGACACAAGCTGAATTATTGGCGATATATGAATATTGGTGATATATGAATAATCCTCTCCAAATAGGCCTTTACCCTTCAGAATGGATTGCAGGCAGGCAGATATAAAAGTCCTGTCTCTAGTCCTAATTGTTACTGGCTTGTATAAAGCCCTGCAATGCCTGATTAAGTGAGAGTCAAAATCAACAGGTAGCACTCACTGAAAACTGCTTACAGTTTCTCCAGATATTGAGCAGACTAAGCAGTCACCATGTGATGTGATCTGTAACACTCCTCTTCAGATAGCAGACAGTCACTGGTCCCTGTGAAGAGAGGATTCCTTCTCACATGCAGCACAGCTCTTGGTATATCTCTATCTGCCTCAGATCTCCTCTGCCTTCCTGGAAGTTCTCCCTCTTCCTTTTTCTTCTTTCAGAAGTCAGTCTTTCTCTCATTGGCTGCAACTCCTCAGTCTGAAAGCTGCTCTCCTATTGGTGGCAGGAATCTTTCTTCTTCCTGTGGGAGGGAAACTGCAAGCCCAGCAAGGTCTTCAGCAATTAACTGTTTCAGTGCTGAAGATTAATAGAACTACAAGTCCAGAAATATTATTTTACACAGAATATACTTTGCACAATTTAAATAATAGCCATGTTAGCAGGATGGCTACACTCTCCCCCCACTGAAAATACTTGGGTCCTCCCAAGTCAAAAAGTAATTTAACATCAAATACAATTATAACATTAATGTACCATTAACTCAACCGCTGTTTTATAATATGGTATCACAACTGTAGAAATCAGCTGAGGTGTAGTGTCACCAACTGAGTAGAAAGTGGAGGGAACATGGGCGTAGATTCTACGATGAGCAGTGACCACAGGCTCTTGAGTATTATTCCCCAAAGTATCATATGTGAGTCTCTGTGGGGGTTTCACCAATCTCTGAGGCCTTGGTTCAAAGATATTGACAGGAGAACTTAGTTCTGGGGGTTGATCAATGTCTAAGCTTTCAGCTGTTATGTTGTCTTCTTCTAAAATTTCGTCTTGAACATCCTCACTCTGTTTCTCCAACACTGTACAGTTGCCATCAGGATTACTGTCAAGACTTCCAGTGACATTGAGTCCTGCCTGAGGCATGGAAACATTTGTCAGTCTATTGCTAGAAACTGGTTGTTCAGTGTGACATGGGATGAATTCTGATGCATCTGCATTGAGATTACTGTTAATGGAATCTTGAATGTTGTCATCAAAAAGTCCATCCAATCCCCATTCATCCTCACTGTCTTCTTCCTCTTCTGGGGAAGTACCTGAGTGTTGAATAGCAGGAAGAGTATCTTGTCTCCGTCTTAATCTTCTAGATCGTCTCAAGTTAGGTTTGCGCTGAGGCATTGTAGGTTCAGAATTTATAAATCTCACTGACTCTGCCAAAGGCATTAAATTATTGCGGTGCCAGGTTTTTATAGGACCTTCTTTACCTTCAGGGCGGACTTGATAGACTGGAATGTTAGGTAGCTGAGAGCAAATAATGTAGATCTCAGAGCCCCAACGATTAGCTAGTTTGTGCTTACCAGGCAAGCCCAAATTTCTCAACAGAACTCTATCACCAGGCTGCAAATCATGACATTTCACCTTCTTGTCATAGTGAGCTTTGTTCCGCTGATGTCTCTGTCCACTTGCATGTTCAGCTAGATCATAAGCTTCTTTGAGGTTCTTCTTGAGCCTTTCTACATAACTGGCATGAGATCGTAAAGGAGTATCATCAGCTGTAACTCCAAAAGTCAAATCAACAGGAAGACGAGCTTCCCTTCCAAACATTAGGAAGTAGGGTGAAAATCCCGTAGCATCATTCTTAGTGCTATTATAAGCATGCACTACTGTAGCCACATGTCTACTCCATTGGCTCTTCTTCTCAGCAGACAATGTTCCTAACATATCTAGCAAAGTTCTATTGAAACGCTCTGGCTGAGGATCACCTTGAGGGTGATAAGGAGATGTACGACTCTTTAGAACTCCCAGAAGCGTAAGTAGTTCATAAATGAGTTTGCTTTCAAAGTCACGCCCTTGATCAGAGTGTATTCTTTTTGGCAGGCCATAATGTACAAAGAACTTTTCAACCAGTAGCTTGGCCACTGTAACAGCTTTTTGGTCACGAGCTGGGAATGCCTGAGCATATCTGGTATAGTGATCCGTCACTACCAGCACATTGCTGATTCCACCTTCATCGGGTTCAATGCACAGAAAGTCTATACAGACAAGTTCCATAGGTCCACTACTCTCCATTTTACCTAATGGGGCAGCTCTAGTGGGCAGAGTCTTTCTCTGGATGCAGCGAAGACATGAACGACAATAATCCTCAACATCCTGTTTCATACATGGCCAGTAGAATCTGTCTCTTACAAGTCCCAGAGTTTTGTCATAGCCAAGATGGCCATGTTCATCATGTAATGACTGAAGTACCACTTCTTGATACTTTCGGGGAAGCAGCAATTGCCACTTTTCATTGTCAAGAACACTAGGGGACCTTCTATACACTAGTCCATTTCGTATCTGTAGTCTGTGCCATTCTTTTGCTAGGAGTCTTGCTAGTGGATGAGAATCTGTATGAAGTATCTCAACCCTTTTATTCTCCAAAGCAGCAACAACTAACTGTCCGAGGGGGTCTTCTCTCTGGTCTCTCCTGAGATTACTGTTGCTCAAAGCTGGTAAAGAGTAACATTGCAATGTTACAAGATTACAGTAGGCTTGGGGTATGCTTGGACCTGGCAAACCCAGCTTCTGGGCCCAACATTCAGTTTGCTGACAGTAAGCTACCATCTGGCACATAGCTCTCACTCCTGGTGCTGGAATTTCCACCCACTCATCCTCAGGGTGTGAGTCTGCATGTGGCCTTCTTGACAAACCATCAGCATCCCCATTCTGATGTCCTGGACGATATTTTAAACTGAAGTTGTAGTTGGATAAAGCAGCCATCCATCTATGTCCAGTAGCATCTAACTTTGCAGTGGTCTGGATATATGTTAAAGGGTTGTTATCAGTCTGAACTTCGAAATCAGCTCCATAAAGGTAGTCATGTAGCTTGTCAACCACAGCCCACTTCAGAGCTAGGAATTCCAATTTGTGTGCAGGGTAGTTTCTCTCTGTTGGAGATAAACTTCGGCTGATAAAGGCTACAGGTCTCAGTTTCTTGTCATGCTCCTGGTAAAGGACTCCTCCCAAACCTTCTCTGCTAGCATCAACATGTAAAGTATATGGCTTTCTTGAATCAGCATAAGCCAGTACTGGGGCATGTGTGAGACAATACTTAAGCTGTTCAAATGCCTCTTCACACTCAGGAGTCCAACGGTTCTCAATGAACTCTTTAGAATTCCTTGGTCCCTTTGGCTTCTTCAACAGAAAGTCTTCATCAGTTTCATCAACTATATCATTTTGCAGCAGTTGGTTGAGTGGTCTAGCTGCTTTTGAGAACCCTTCCACAAACCTCCTATAATAACCACAAAACCCAAGAAAAGACCGCAGTTCTGTGATGGTTCTGGGTCTGGGCCAAGATGTCACAGCTTCAATTTTGCTGGGATCAGTTGATATTCCCTCTGCAGATACCACATGTCCCACATAGGTCACTGAAGATTGGAAAAACTTACATTTATCCAGGGACAACTTCAGCCCTTCCTTCTCAAGTCTGTCTAGTACTTTCATCAGCCTCTGTTCATGCTCCTCTAGTGTCTTCCCAAAGACAATAAGGTCATCGAGGTAGACTAGGACTTCCAGGAGGTGCATATCCCCAACTGTTTTTTTCCATGATCCTCTGGAAAGTTGCAGGAGCACCTGAGAGACCTTGAGGCAAGCGATCAAATTCGAAAAATCCCAAAGGAGTAATGAATGCAGTTTTTTCCTTATCTTCAGGGTGCATAGGAATTTGGTAGTATCCACTCCTCAAGTCTAACACACTGAACCATTTGCTGCCCACCAGGCAATTAAGAGCATCTTCGATTCTAGGTGTGGTGTACTGGTCAGGAATGGTTCGCTGATTCAGAGTGCGATAATCCACACACATGCGAATTGATCCATTCTTCTTTCTGACAACAACAATGGGAGAAGCGTATGGGCTTCTTGACTCTTTAATTATTCCGGCCGCTTTGAGATCTTCCAAATGTTTTCTCAAGTCCTCCAAATCACCTGGAGCAACCCTTCTGGAACGTTCTCTGAATGGTCGGTCTTCTTTTAATCTTATACGGTGTTGTGCACTTCTTGCACACCCCACATCAAGCTCACTGGTGGAGAAACAATTCCTCCTCTTTATCAACATCTTTTTTACTCTGGCTACCCATTCAGGTGTCATCAGACCACCTCCTATATCAACATCTTCCAGCTTCAACTGTTTTGCGTTACCTTTATCACTTGTCAAAACAGAAGCAGGTAAGGGAGTGGCAGCGTATACATTACCCAAATGCACTTGTGAGCCAAGAACAATAGGGTTACTTCCTTTATTTGTCAGTCCCACAGACACAGTATCACAAGGATGTTTCAGCTTGTCAACAGGCCAGATTTCTGGTACTAACTCAAGTCCAGGTGGCAGTTGTAATTGTGGATCCATTTCCATCATAAGATGAGATGTGGCTGCTTGCCCACACATCCTTAATTTGGCTTTGAAACACTTGACATGACCAGGGAGTATTTCATACTCTTTCCCAGATAGTGTCCATACATGTCCTATTTCCTCTATCTTGTTGTCCTTTTCCTCCTGAAGGGCACAAAATGCTGGTCTCAGAAGTGGATGTAGTGTTGGATGTTCTTGAGTTAGCTGAGGCTTCAGCATTCTCCTGACAAGGTCAGTGTTGGTCCCCACTAAAATAGAAGCTATACTTTTTTCTTTTGGTCTTGGACACACAACAGCGAGAGTTTCAAAACTTCTGTTGACCCCACCACCGAGCTGGGAAATTCTAGCTTCAGTGAGACATAGCCATCATAGGGAAACTTAGTATCACTTAGTCCCCAGATCTGCAAGTCTTCTAGCTTCAAAAGAGGCAAATGCTTTAAATGTTTATGGTAGAAATCTCTAAACAGGATAGTGATTTGTGCACCAGTATCCAGTAGTGCCTTACTGTACACGTCTTCTATCTTTACTGTTACTATAGGAGAAAGTCCCACTAAGCCTTCAGGTAGTTTCTCTTTTCTGTGCTGCTCAGCAGTGCGACAGTCAGCATGGTTTTCAGGAACAGTTGGTCGCTTCCCGCCTTTTAAAGCTTCTATTTGGGGACAGGATTTTTTTTGTAGTAATTCTTGGTGAGTTTTGATGCAGAGACTCTTGCCGCGCTGGTTTTCCACATTTGCCAACTGACTTAGATGAACTGGAAGGGGCCACAGTGGATATTTTCTCCTTTTCCCTGCTAGAAACATTTAGAAGATTAGGTCCTTTAAGACTTCTGTTTCTGTTAGACTTCATGGAGTTCTTTTTAACTGGGCGCTCAGCTGACTCCTTCACTGAGGCCCTCTGAAGTTTTCCTGCATCGCACTTGCCAATAGCAGTTCATTTACTTTTCGCAAGTTTTCAGCATTAGGACATTGTCGCTTTATATGCCCTGTTTCTCCACAGCGGAAACAAAATCCAGAAATAGCTATGGATCTGGGCTTTGCAGATTCTCCCTTAGGTCTCATTGTAAGTGCTTTTGCAGGGGTATCCTTCCCTTCCGCTAAAACTACCACAATCTTCTGCAACTCTGCAACGGATCTGGTAACTTGGGTTATTGCTTCTGTTAGTGTAGACACTTGTGCTTGTAGCTGTGACACCTCAGTACTCACAACATTTGGGACCATGCCTCCTGTTTGGGTGGTATGTACTGTAGCAAGCTCCGGCTTACTTCTGCTTGCAACTTGAGTTGAAGTCTGAGATTTGGCTTCCAGCAGTGCTTCCTCTTCCCTCACTTCTTTGACCAACTGTGAATAGGTGAGAGTTTCTCTTCTGCCTCTCATCCTCAGTTTCCACATAATGGGATCCAGAGCTTGAGCTCCTTGCAAAATCTGACCAATCCGCACCTGATCTGCTACTTTTGGGTCCACTCCCTTCTTTAGGATGATCTGGTGGAGTATTTTGTCTAAGCGATTAATATAATCAGATAGCTTTTCACCAACCTCTTGGTATGTATGCTCAAACTGGTACAGAAGGTCACAAGCCTTCTCTGTTCTCCCGAACACATCATGCAGCACTTCTAAATAGTCTTTAGATGTACAATCATACTTGCTCATCTTTAAGTTGGCGTATGGTGTCAGCAGCTAATCCTTTTAAACTTTCAGCAATTCTTTGTTTTTTTTGGGGGTTCCGGAATGTCCCATTCTTCTATGGCCTGTGAAGCCTGATCCATCCAGGATTCAAAGTCTTCCTCTCCCTGAGGGGTGGGTTGCTTGCCGGAAAAAGAAACGTAACTTGCGGGTACCCAAATCCAGTAAATGGCTGTGTAGGCTTCAGGCATTTTTCTACAAGACTCCCCAAAGCATTCAGAACTTCTGGTCCTATGGCATTACTGGGTAGTGAAAATTCAACCTCTGTTGTAGAAGGCGGTACTGTTTCCACAGGTATTCCTTCTACTAGTGAAGTAGTGCCCCTTTTAGGGAATATCACATGGACTACATTCTCTCCTGGACCTGACACACTCGGAGGTATTTGTTCATGCACCAAGGGATTTCTCCATTCTAATAAAGCTAGAGTCTTGTGTTCAGCAGTATCCATGATGCTGTCTAATATGAATCCACGGCCAACCACTGGTAAGGACTCAGCTACTTGACGTATTTGTATTTCAGTCCATTCAGTGTCTGGCAACATGAAAACTAAGCAGTGTTCTGGCTGAGCATTGTGCTGTTTACACCACTTTGCAGCGGTTTCTGGGTTCATTTTGCCTTCCATATCACTTTAACACTTGGTCTAGGGAAATAGGGGCGGAGTTCTGGGCGGAGCAAGGATCCCGGACGAGCCCCCAAATGTAGCGCACCCGTAGGTGTAGCTGTGTTAGATGGGTCCTGCTCTCGTCCACCTCTGGTGACACCCACAACCCCCAGTGATACACATAAACCAGCAGTGTAAATGCAAGCACTTTTATCAGATCCGAAGACCCAGTAATAAGGATAAATTGAACAATCTCTCTTTTAGCAATATGTTTCAACAAATAAGTCAAAGCATCTGAACACACAGTTATACCACTAATGTAATATCAAATGTTAGAAAATGACAATGAATAATAAACAGACTGATCTAGTCAACTCAGATAATGTTTAAGTCAAATTCCCTGAACACTGGCCAGTGTTAATAATAGCAGTAAGGCCGGCAGTTGGAGCTCATATATAAACCAGTATTTGTAATCCACAAGGCAAATAAACAGTAGTTGTGATCCACCAGGCTGTAGTGGGAGGCTTCACTCAGGAGAGCACACGCAGGAAATGACACAAGCTGAATTATTGGCGATATATGAATATTGGTGATATATGAATAATCCTCTCCAAATAGGCCTTTACCCTTCAGAATGGATTGCAGGCAGGCAGATATAAAAGTCCTGTCTCTAGTCCTAATTGTTACTGGCTTGTATAAAGCCCTGCAATGCCTGATTAAGTGAGAGTCAAAAACAACAGGTAGCACTCACTGAAAACTGCTTACAGTTTCTCCAGATATTGAGCAGACTAAGCAGTCACCATGTGATGTGATCTGTAACACTCCTCTTCAGATAGCAGACAGTCACTGGTCCCTGTGAAGAGAGGATTCCTTCTCACATGCAGCACAGCTCTTGGTATATCTCTATCTGCCTCAGATCTCCTCTGCCTTCCTGGAAGTTCTCCCTCTTCCTTTTCCTTCTTTCAGAAGTCAGTCTTTCTCTCATTGGCTGCAACTCCTCAGTCTGAAAGCTGCTCTCCTATTGGTGGCAGGAATCTTTCTTCTTCCTGTGGGAGGGAAACTGCAAGCCCAGCAAGGTCTTCAGCAATTAACTGTTTCAGTGCTGAAGATTAATAGAACTACAAGTCCAGAAATATTATTTTACACAGAATATACTTTGCACAATTTAAATAATAGCCATGTTAGCAGGATGGCTACATATGCAATTTTTGTTTTTGCATAACTGCACATTATTTGATAAATGTGCCCATCATAGGCATAGCTATATCGGCTTGGAAAATATTTTACTCCAAAAATAAATAAATAATAAACTGTAAAAATTGTGTTAAATAAGTCTCTGTTGTTATCCTTACACTTGAATGATTTCTACATGTCTTAGTCTAGAATCTGTTAGAAAGCTCTGATGACTCACTTCTAAAGGTGCGCATATTTACATTTAATTTCAGAGTAACGCCATCAGACTAGTGCCATCATTTCACAGCCTTATTTTGTTGCACCCACTCAAACTCAAATAAAATGAGTGAATTTTCCATTCATCAACACATGCTCACAAAATCATTCCACAACTTTATAGACACATCTAACAAGAACAATCCTAACATACATACATATACAGTACACATAGAATAGAAATGTCACAATATAAGGCTGATTAGTAATTAATACAGATAATGACTACATGGCAGCACAGAAACCAGTGCAATTAGCATCAGAATTTAATAATCAGCCCTGTAGCATCAGCTTATATTACAGACCAACCTCATTTTCTGCTGGAAAATTAGTGACGAGCCCTAAGCTTAGCTTCTCAACAGCCAATCAGAGCCCACTGAGCATGTGAGTGTCACAGACACTTTCCAAGATGGTGACCCCCTGTGACAAGTTTGTAGCTGGCCAGCTAAGACCTGTCCTAGGTTACTATTATGGTTATATATGTATGCACCAAAACCTGCCAATAACCTCAGTACAGTTCTTATGTTCACATGTTTAAGTAAAAAGCAGAGTTTGCCTGTAATTAATGTTTCTGAATGTGAATGTTATAACGTTTATATGCATTGTGTTAGCAGAAGCAGAAAAAGAAAATGTACCTTTAAGAACCATTATATAGGTAAGCCAATCATAGCCAGCCTCACACTGCACAAGAGCTTCAACCAATCCCAGTCAGCTACACAATTGATCTGTGTGGGAGTTCCCCATGCCAGATCTTTCTGAAGCCATTACTTATCAGACAAAGGGAGGAAACAGAGAGTTCCAGTCAGAGATAAGTTTTATGGAAGCAGAGAAGGCCAAATAGGTATTTAATACACTTGTTTATGTTACCCTATTGTTTAATAGTGTGAGTAGGTCTGTATATTGAACCTGTATATGTGTTTACTTATAGTTCCACCAATTTCAGAACAATCCGAGTGCCAATTTCAGACCTATCCAAGTACCAAATTCAGAACAATCAGAGTACCAATTACAGACCAAATACAGATGCAATTACAAATCCAAATGCAAATACAAAGGTGAATTGCTTACTGCTGATATAAAGCAAATGCACAGTCCCATACCAAAGTGCTATACCTGAGAGTGAAATACATCCACCATCTTAAGTTATCTGTTAACTGTTGAACTGCCTTTTATGGTTTTATTCACCACGTGTTTGTACATGGAATATCCGCTGCACAAGCAGCAGAAAGTTGAAGTTATTAAAGAAGTTATTTAAAAGTATTGGTGTGTTCTTTAAACCTACTGCCTCCATAGAACGGCGCTAGAGGAATTACAGAGTAAAAGAAAGTCTGATTAGACTAAAGGGACAGAGATTTTATAATTCTTCTAATGCCACAGCGCACAAGGCACTGTGTAGTGCTGCGCCTGCCACATTGGAACTATAACCTTCAGAGGGCAAAGCAATAGTGCTCCTCAATTTGCACAGTAAAGAGCGCATTAGAGAAGCGGCAACTGTTCCCTGAGTGAGCACGCAGAGATACCTCAGCGGAGCTACCATACAGGCCATATAACGTGGGCATTAGTCAGACTGCAGCCGACTCCTAAAGTGGCAGAACGGCAAAGGCAAGATAGTCAGAGAAAGAACGCCAACCCTCATGCAATTCATAGAGAGAGAAAGAGACGCATGGTGGGAGGCCAGAGTCCAGAGCTAGAGTGTCCGCACCGCTATCCACCAACAGACTACGTGCTGAATCCAGCTAGTTTCCCACAACTAGGCCCAAAGCTTGCAGCAGCACATCGCAAGTCATCGCAGAGCATTGCAAGTCATCACAGAGTATCGCAAGTCATCACAGAGCATCACAAGTCATCGCAGAGCATCGCAAGTCATTGCAGAGCATCGCAAGTCATCACAGAGTATCGCAAGTCATCACAGAGCATCACAAGTCATCGCAGAGCATCGCAAGTCATTGCAGAGCATCGCAAGTCCTCGCACCAAGGAAAGACAAATCTCCTTTAAGATTGACATTTGTTCCTGCAACCTTCAGATCACAGTATCCTGCTCTTCAAATAAGGTCAGAGCTTTCCCTTTTATAACTTGTCCTTGCACATAGGTTTTCCAAGAGACATCTTTTGTGTTCAGGAAAAACAGACTTTAAAGCAAAAAGGACAGTTTATAGTATATGGACTCTAAAGTATTTAAAGTGAATGTCATTTATTCCTGCATCTACTGCCATTACATTTAAAGTGAAAGTCATTTATTTTTTGCATTTGTCAGTATTGCATTTAAAGTGACAGGTCCTTATTATTCATATTAATTATTATAGCATTAAAAAAAAAATGGCTGAGCCCAGTATTACCACTCCACCATTAGAGGATGCAGAGAAAGATATAGTAGAAGATGAAGAGCAAGAGAACCTGTCTGAGTTAGAAAGATCTAATGTAACAGTAGTCTTGCCCCAAACAAATATAGCCCAAACAGGTGAACTAAGACGTTCATCACGTGACAGAAAACCGACCCAAAAGGTGCTAGAAAATTTGGAGCAAGAGGCAGCGCTGAAAAGAAAAAGGTTTGCCCGAATGTATGAGAGGTGGAAATTATACATTATAGGCATTCGTAAAAAGCTAAAACAAGAAAGCATAAAAGGGAACCTGTGTGAAATGATAGAGTCAGTAGAAGAATCTGAGTCAGAGCTTATGGCAGCATATGTCAACCTGCGATCGTCTATGACACCTTCCCAGGATATTGTAAGGAACATGGACACATGTACAGCAGTCACTAGGGATTTAGCAAAGCTCATGAGAGAACTATCATCTGCAGCAAACTACGATGAAGTTAAGGCACGAAAGGGAATGAATGAGTTCTTCAAGAGAGACTATGCCAGGTCCATAGGTGGAACCACAATCTCAAGTGCGACTTCCTTTGCTAGCAGAAGTACCAGCCAAATATCAGAGTCCTCAAATACTTCAGCCAAAAGAAAGGAATTGGCTGAACAACTAGCTGCCAAGAGAGCAGAAGTAGAGATGGAATCTGCCATTGAGATGCAGCGTCTACGGATAGCCGAAATGGATGCACAACGCGATAAAATGGAATCTGAAATGAAAAGTCTGGAAAGGCAAAAGGAAGTTAAGATTATAGAAGCCAGACTCAGAGTACACGAAGAGGATATGAATCAGGGTAGTCATAGGTCCAAATCGTTACTAAGTGAAGAAGCCGACTCCTACTTTCTTCCATACACCCAGGAGAATGGAAGGAAATCTCCAGCATGTTGTGAAAAAATAAGTCATAGTCCTTCCATCCCTGCTCTGAGAAACAAAGAGAGAGACTCACCTAATTCAGAACCAAGTGAGAAAATAGAACCAGATAACTCTATCCCCGTATGTCATGGCAACGTACATGAGGATGTCACAGCTGTTGTCCCAGCGAGACCCCAGAGAAGATTCCTCACTAGACTTCCTGTTCCGGAACCTACTGTATTCTCTGGAGACGTACTGAAGTTCATAGAGTGGAAAGCAAGTTTTGAAATGATCATTGAGCATAATTGCTTCCGTCCAGTCGACAAGTTATTCTACCTTCAGAGATATACTGGCGGAGAAGTAAAGAAAGCTCTTGAAGGTAACTTCTATAGGAAAGACGAAGAAGCCTACAAGCAAGTTTGGGAAAAATTAAATGCAAGATATGGTCATCCCTTCTTAGTACAAAGAGCCTTCAGAGAGAAATTAATAAACTGGCCTAAAATAGGTCCTAAAGAACACTTCAAACTCCAAGAGTATGGTGACTTCCTGCAAGCATGCAGCAATGCCATCCCACATGTTCAAGGACTAGAAGTACTGAACGACTATCTAGAAAACCACAGGATGCTAACCAAGCTACCTGAAGAAGTGGCTTCTAGATGGAATCGCAATGTGACTAAACAGTTTGATCAAGGCAAAAACTTCCCAAGTTTCAAAGAGTTCTCTGTGTTTGTCAATGAGGAAGCACGGATAGCATGTAATCCAGTAACAGCATCTTACGTCTTAAAACCCTTAGAAGAAAGGCCTGCAAGAGAGAAAAAACGAGCAAGAGCAACTAGCTTTACAACCAACACAGCTACTAAAGGTCCAGATACCTATGAGAGCAAGTTCAAAGTCACTACTGGGATCAGTAAAGAGTTAGAACCGACAAATCTTCAGACTACCTTCAAGTGTATGTTCTGTAGAGAGAACCACTCTATACATAAGTGCCAACAATTGAAGGAAATTCAAATCAATTCAGTAAGGTGCCACACTCACACAGGATCGCCTTTTGCAGCGTCGGGTGCACAGCTGTATTCCTCTCTGCCCGAGGAGAAATTCCAACGAAAAACAATAATTCCAGCAGCACTCCGATGTGTGAATCAAAGGTTATTTGACAATTGAAGGAAAAGTCTCCAGATGAAAAGAAGAAGTTTGTACTTGATAACCAACTGTGTTTTGGATGTCTAAGAAAAGGCCATGTTACTAAGGAGTGCAAGAAAAAGGCCACATGCAGCGTTTGTAAAGGACGCCATCCTACACCACTACATGAAGAGCGTCTGAAGAAAGAGAAATCCTTAATGCCCAGAGACACTGAGGAAGAAAAGAAAGTATCAGTATTCTCTTGCAGAGTGAGGGAAGGAGAAATCAATGGCACGTCAATGGTTGTACCAGTGTGCATTTCAAATCCTAAAAGGAAGAACAAGAAGGTATACGCCTATGCACTACTGGATGCTCAGAGTGATGTCACCTTCATTGATCAAGAAATCTGCAAGAAATTACAAGTGGCTACAGAACCAGTGAAACTCAAACTCACCACAATGACGGGAAGAGACACATTGGTGAACAGTCAAAGAGTCAAAGGACTGAGAGTTAGAGGACTTCATTCAAACTGCGTATTAGATCTACCTCCAGCTTATACAAAAGACGACATACCTCTAGATCGAGACCGCATACCTACCTGTGAAACAGCCAACAAATGGGAGCACCTATCTATCATATCCCATGAAATGTCCCCGCTGAAGGAGTTTGGTGTTGGACTGCTGATAGGTTACGACTGTCCTGAGGCGTTGGTACCACGAAAGGTAATCACAGGAGGAAAGGGTGAACCCTACGCAGTTCAAACTGATCTAGGATGGGGTGTTGTTGGAGGAAAACAGCAGATTGCAAACTCAAGACAGGTGACAGGATTGTGTCATCGAATATCCGTCCTAGAGTTACCAACTGTAAGTCCAGCGAAAGTAATCAAGATCCTAGAATCCGACTTTGCAGACGTAAGTTCTAGTGAAAAGAGTGTATCCCAAGAGGACATAAAGTTTGTACACACTCTAGAAGATAATATTCAGCAAAATCAACAAGGTCATCTTGAAATGCCCTTACCCTTTAGAGAACGACCTCATCTGCCAAACAACAGAGTTCTTGCCCTAGCAAGATTGAAAGGCTTACAGAAAAGGATGGGAAGAAATCCCAAACTCAAGGATGATTATTTGAAATTCATGAAAGACATCCTCAAAGAAGGACATGCAGAGAAGTTGATAGTCAGCCTAAAGAAGGAGAAGTGTGGTACATACCACATCAAGGTGTCTATCACCCAAAGAAACCAGATAAGATCAGAGTAGTTTTTGATTGTTCAGCAAAATACAATGATGTTGCATTGAATGATCATCTACTAAAAGGACCAGATCTTACAAACACTCTGCCTGGAGTACTCTGTAGATTTAGAAAGTATCCCGTAGCAGTCATGTGTGACGTTGAAAAGATGTTCCACCAGTTTCATGTGAAGAAGGAAGATAGAGACTTCCTGAGGTTTCTATGGTGGGAGGACGGAGATATAGATACAGAGCCAGCGGAATACAGGATGAAAGTACACTTGTTTGGAGCAGCATCATCTCCAGGTTGCGCCAATTATGGTATGAAATATCTGGCCAAACAGAATGAAAAGGATTGTCCATCAGCATCAAATTTTCTGAAGAAAAACTTTTATGTAGATGATGGTCTTATAAGTCTAGAGTCCACAGAATCTGCAATTCAATTGGTGAAAGAAAGCCAAGAGTTATGCGCAAGGGGAAACCTGCGTCTTCACAAATTCATCTCAAACAACAGAGAGGTACTGGAATCCATCAGTGACTCTGAACGTGCATCAACAATGAAGAATGTAGATCTTAACTATGATCATCTTCCAGTTCAGAATGTACTCGGATTGGGATGGAATGTAGAAGATGACAATTTCTTCTTTGAAGTATCCATTGAAGAGAAAGTTCCAACTAGACGTACCATTCTTTCCACAGTGGCTTCAATATATGATCCATTGGGATTCTTGGCACCAGTAATTCTCAAAGCAAAAGAAATGCTGCAAGAATTATGCAGACAGAAATTGGGATGGGATGAACCCATACCTGAACGCTTGAGGCCAAGGTGGGAGAGTTGGATAAGAGACTTGCAAAATTTGAAAGAAGTTCGGATACCCCGATGTTTTGTACCTCTTGATTTCGGAAAGTACAAGAAAATAGAACTTCATCACTTTTCAGATGCCAGTAGTCATGGTTATGGTCAGTGCTCCTACATCAGAGTGATAGGAGAAGAAAAGATACACTGTGCCCTGGTTATGGGAAAGGCCAGAGTCGCACCAAACAGTATTCAGACAATACCAAGACTTGAACTGACAGCAGCTGTCGTTTCAGCATCAGTAAGCCAGTTTCTGAAAGAAGAATTGGAATTGAAATAGATGAAGAGTATTTTTGGACAGACTCACAAGTTGTCCTAGGATACATAAACAATGACGCTCGAAGATTCCACATCTTTGTCGCCAACAGAGTCCAGAAAATTCGAGGAACAACAAATCCAGAACATTGGCATTATATTGACACAAAGCATAACCCAGCAGATCATGCTTCAAGAGGCCTGAATGTAACAGAATTGAAGAATTCAAACTGGTTCACCGGTCCAGAGTTCCTTTGGGAAAAGGAAATTATACCCAGTGAAGGTTATACAGAACTGTCTATGGGTGATCCAGAAGTAAAGGTTGTTCAAACATTGAGCACTGCCGCCAAGTGTCAAGATGACATACTTGAAAGACTAGCCAGATGTTCAAAGTGGAATACAGTCATAAATGTAGTAGCTCGAATTCAACGGTTGGCAAAAGGAATCAGAAAGAAGGAATCGTTGAATGTAGAGGAAAGAATGAAAGCTGAAGAAACAGTCATAAGACTCATTCAACAGAGATTCTACAGTGAAGAATTGAAGAGACTTAGTCAAGAACCTAAAAGGCTTCCAAACAACCACCCATTGTACAAGCTTAATCTTGTTCTGCAGGATGGTATACTGAATGTGGGAGGGAGACTGGAAAATGCATCATTACCTGGCAGAGTTAAGCATCCAGCAATTCTACCCAAAAATTCTACCTTCACAAGATTGATTATTGATCACTACCACAACAGATCCTTGCATCAAGGAAGAAACTTTACCCAAAACTGTTTGAGAGAAGGTGGTTACTGGATAGTGAAAGGAAGCAAAGTTATAGCAAAGTACATAAGTAAATGTGTAACCTGTAGAAAGACACGTAGACCTACAGAAGAACAAAGAATGGCTGATCTACCGGCTGATCGTGTGAACCCATCACCACCATTCTTTATAGCGGAATGGATTGTTTTGGCCCATTTATCACCAAACAGAACCGCAAGGAGTACAAGAGATATGGACTTATATTTACATGTCTAAGCTCCAGAGCAATTCACCTGGAAATGTTGGAAGATATGTCAACTGATGCATTCATCAATGCCTTAAGATGTTTCATAGCCATTAGAGGTACTGTCAGAGAGCTTAGATCTGACCAAGGATCTAATTTTGTTGGAGCAAAGAATGAATTGAACAAGGCTCTAAAAGAGATGGATAAAGAAAAAGTAACTGAGTACTTGTTAGAGAAACAGTGTGACTTCCACATGAATGCTCCAAATGCAAGCCATACTGGAGGAGTTTGGGAGAGGCAAATCAGAACTGTAAGAAATGTGCTAAGTGCAGTGTTGAAAAGGAACACCGGAAGAATAGATGACGCTTCACTTAGAACACTATTCTATGAAGTAATGTCTATTGTTAACAGTCGTCCACTTACAGTCGACAACATCAACAACCCAACAAGTTTGGAACCTTTAACTCCCAACCATCTACTTCACCTTAAACCTGATTACATACAGCCACCGCCTGGCAAATTCACCAAAGAGGATTTATATGCCAGAAAAAGATGGCGAAGAGTTCAATGTCTATCAGAACAGTTTTGGAATAGATGGAGTAAAGAGTACTTAGCTCATCTCACGCTAAGAAGTAAATGGCAAACACCCAGAAGAAATGTCCAAATTGATGACATAGTGTTAGTAAAAGAAGACGACTTACCTAGAAGTCAATGGAAATTGGCCAAAGTCCTAGAAGTTCAAAAGGACGAAGACGGACTAGTGAGAAGAGTATTGTTACAAATAGGAGACTCAAAACTTGACAAAAAAGGAAAACGTCTCACAATTCCACTCAAGTTGGAACGTCCAATTCAAAAGTTAGTTGTTCTGCTTGAGAGTAACAAAAGACACTTGAGAGTTGAGAACCAGATGGAAAATTCCTCAAATCCATGTTGAAATCCTACTACTGAGAACATAGAGTTGTAGGTAATTTTGGTGGGAGTGTAGCTGGCCAGCTAAGACCTGTTCTAGGTTACTATTATGGTTATATATGTATGCACCAAAACCTGCCAATAACCTCAGTACAGTTCTTATGTTCACATGTTTAAGTAAAAAGCAGAGTTTGCCTGTAATTAATGTTTCTGAATGTGAATGTTATAACGTTTATATGCATTGTGTTAGCAGAAGCAGAAAAAGAAAATGTACCTTTAAGAACCATTATATAGGTAAGCCAATCATAGCCAGCCTCACACTGCACAAGAGCTTCAACCAATCCCAGTCAGCTACACAATTGATCTGTGTGGGAGTTCCCCATGCCAGATCTTTCTGAAGCCATTACTTATCAGACAAAGGGAGGAAACAGAGAGTTCCAGTCAGAGATAAGTTTTATGGAAGCAGAGAAGGCCAAATAGGTATTTAATACACTTGTTTATGTTACCCTATTGTTTAATAGTGTGAGTAGGTCTGTATATTGAACCTGTATATGTGTTTACTTATAGTTCCACCAATTTCAGAACAAACCGAGTGCCAATTTCAGACCTATCCAAGTACCAATTTCAGAACAATCAGAGTACCAATTACAGACCAAATACAGATGCAATTACAAATCCAAATGCAAATACAAAGGTGAATTGCTTACTGCTGATATAAAGCAAATGCACAGTCCCATACCAAAGTGCTATACCTGAGAGTGAAATACATCCACCATCTTAAGTTATCTGTTAACTGTTGAACTGCCTTTTATGGTTTTATTCACCACGTGTTTGTACATGGAATATCCGCTGCACAAGCAGCAGAAAGTTGAAGTTATTAAAGAAGTTATTTAAAGGTATTGGTGTGTTCTTTAAACCTACTGCCTCCATAGAACGGCGCTAGAGGAATTACAGAGTAAAAGAAAGTCTGATTAGACTAAAGGGACAGAGATTTTATAATTCTTCTAATGCCACAGCGCACAAGGCACTGTGTAGTGCTGCGCCTGCCACAAAGTTTGAAGTCCTGGATCATTGCTGCTATTGACAAGCTGACACTTTAGGCTGTTGCAATAAGTTCACTATATAAAATATGGAATTTTTAGACATTCATTTTTAGGGGTTTGTTCTCCTTTAATTAGAATGTAAGTATTTTGTTTAGTTCTACTGTATTATCCACTAGACAGTACATTTTGGGAGTGGGGGGCTTTTACCCTTTCTAAGGTGCGCGTTTGACAACGCTCACATTACATTTTAACTTAAAGATTGTTAGCTTCATTGTAGTGAGCAGAATGTATATGTTGGGTGTTTACACACACACTGTTCTCTTTACAGTTCTACAGAATATGTTGGTGCTTTATAAATATGTGTTCATAGTAACTCTTGATTTTGCCCTACAATCTGTAAAATTCTAATAGCACAAACTGCTCTACATGTTAATTAATGATGTGCGGGCTGAGCCGATACCCATGGGTCGGACGGGTTTGGGCTGACCCAGGTGGGTCCCAGGTGTGTTCATGTTGAGCTCTTCTGCCTGCACTTCCCCCCCCGTACTGCCTTACACTGCCAGCTTCCTGTTTTATAGGTGTGCACCTGCTCCACCCCTTTTGTGACATCATCGGCGGGTTGGGTCGGCATAATTCTTAAACAGAGGGGAGGAGGCGGGTGCAGGCGGGATCAGGTCGGGTAAGATGTGAGTTAAGTTTTCCTCGACCCGCACATCACTTATGTTAATGTATGAATCCTAACACAGCACATACACAGAGTTACCCACATATTTACAGACCAATGATTACTAATGTGTAACACGATTTTGGACTATTTAGGTGAACGGGGTAAAGGACCAGCTAGTATACTAGAGCATCAGTTATATTTGACTCTAAGATTTAAGGCAGGGCCTTCGCAAAGTGGAAAAAATGAAAGTGTGGTGTAGTGCCACTACAACTCCCACAGACTACTGTGCATAAAATGATAAAAGAAGAGGGCACCAGAAGGTTCTTGCAAATCAAACAGAACAGAATTATTTATTTGTCAGAGACAAATGATCCACAGGGTTAAATTTACAGTGTAAAAAGGCATAGGCAGAATAGCTATTCACAAGGCTAGGAAAATACATCAGAGACAGCTGAACGTGAATTCCCTGCGGATGTAGTCAAGTGTAGTGGCAGGAAGTGGTCATAAAGCCTCCTGGCCAATAACGGAGATATGTAAATTACAACTAGCTACATGGGCATCTGCCCAGCAACTAGGGAGATCAGGAAGTGTAGGGATTTAAAGCCATAGGGGCACATTAACCCTGAGTCCCTACAAATGGTGACAATATTATTGACAGTGGTGGCACATGCCAGACACAAGAATCCCTGACTAATTTTATGGAAAGAAGGCATGTAGTTAGTTAAGGGAAATTACATCATATGTTTGCCTTTACCCTACATGCTCTACATGTAATACATGAATCCTGACACAGCACATACATGGAATCACACACATATTTACATTATTTGCTTTCTACACACAACAATCATAAAACAAAAAGATGGACCTACTTGTTGTAGCATTGACAGATACAGCAGAACTTGTTATATTATCCTGTGTCACAGTAAATACAGAGAATGAGTAGGTTACTCCCGCTTTCAGATCTTTCACTTCTGTACTGTTGGTTTTACTAGTTGTGTTCAAAGCTGTGCCACCATCAGACACCACCATGATCTCATATGTATAATTGCTGCTGTTGGTATCATTAGGAAGGGCCCATGATAAAGTCACTGAGGTTGTTGTTTGGCCTGTAACGGCCACATTTTTTGCAGGTGAGGGTTCTGGGAAATTAAAGATCAAAATTAAAATCAGAGTTATTCTGTTTTATATTAACTTCCTTCATTATATGTAGATAGATGGACAGAGAGACAGACAGACAGACTATTATAGATATACAGATTATATATAGATACATAGATATAAAACTCTGTATGTTCTATGTATGTAATTCATTTCATGTCATTTCTTTGTGTAAACATATTTATTTTACAGCGCTGCTGTTGGCACTCTAAAAAATACATGTTAATAATAATAATAATAATAATAATAATAATAACCCTGTTAAAGCACAAACCACGCTGGGGCTGTCCAGCTGGAGAAATGGGAGCATTGGCACTTTATCAATACCCATTAATAATCAGAATAATTATAAGATTAGGATGGTCTCTCTCAGCAGGGCACAGAGTTGGAGGGTTATCTTAGCCATCTGTAGTAGTAACTCATAGAAGGGTCGGGCAGCTGTCTGGCACAATAAGGAGCAGAAAGCGAATGAGTGACTGACAGAAGGCTGAGCAATTCTGTTAAGAATCAATGAGTGGAGTGAATACAGGGGTGAGAAAAACATTTTGACTTTACAGGTAGTCCACAAGGTCAAACTGGGCTGTTGGGACTCTGGCCTTGGCCCTTGTGGGCCCCATGGCTCCCAGCAACCCAGGGCTGCTCCCCACACTGTGGAATTGTGGACGTGGGCACCACAAAAAAGAAGTGCAGTTTGCAGTGTGGTGGGGAGGGGCGTTAAAAAACTGGCGGTCATGACTAGGTGGAGGGACCCTAGGCCGTAGCTACACTGTGTGCAGTCAACTCCCAGAGGGTAGAAGTTACTTTTATTATTTATGTTTCGCTTTATATATACTACTATATCTATAGCGAAAATTCAAGGAAGCAGACGGCACTTCTGAAACTGGGGTTTATTGGAGTACCTGCTGGTAACACCTGACGCGTTTCGGGAGATATCCCTTAATCATAGGTGATATATTCTGCTTTCTCACTTACTACTATATCTATACACACACCAATCAACTCACAAGTGTCAAAATGAATTTTGAGATGGTACAAGCCTCAAGGTTATTCATTAGATTGTGAGAATCTGTGTTCCATTATCCAGTATACAACAAGTCAGGAGGTTCTACCCGTTTCTCAGGTAAACAGTTGACAAAACAGAACACGGTTATAGACTAACCGTCCAATGAAGCAAAAATTGGCATGGGCAGTCTCCAAGTTCTCTTTGAAACATATATCATATTATAATTGTTGGTTGTGTGCCACAATTTGTTTTCTACTGCATGAAATCCAGCTCTGCAGGAAATGTACGAATATATATATATATATATATATATATATATATATATATATATATATATACGTACATTACCTGCAGAGCTGGATTTCATGCAGTAGAAAACAAATTATATATATATATATATATAAAACTTCTATACTGGTAAAATTTCTGTTACTAGTCACATTCCATGGTGTGCTTTCATATAATGGTAAATGCTGCTGTTTGTATCAGTTATTTGAAAGCTGGCAAGAGTCAGAAGGAGGTGGTAAATAATTCAAAAACTATAAAAAATGAAATAATGAAGACCAATTTAAAAGTTGCTTACAATTAGCCTTTATATAACTTACTAAAAGTTAACTTAAAGGTGAACCCCCCTGTTTAAAATAGCAACATTTGTTATATTGCAATGCAATTTTTTTATAACTATACATTTTTCCAACACTGTTATCAACAGACGTCTGCATTGGACAATTCAGTCAGTTTACATCATGATATTTATAGCGACAAAGGTCAGCTGGATAAGGGATCTTTCTGTAATTTGGATCTCCATACAGTATGTCTGTTAAAATTAATTTAAACATGAAATAAACTGACTGGTTTTGCTTCCAATAAGGATTAATTATATCTTAGTTGGGATCAAGTACAAGCTATTGTTTCATTATTACAGTAAAAAAAGTAATTGTTTTATTTATTTATTAGAATGATTTGCTTAACAGATGCCGTAAGAGATGGCCTTCCTGTAATTCCTGTAATTTGAAGCTTTCTGGATTCCGGGTTTCTGGAAAAGAGATCCCATATCTATACATGAGATGGTTCTGAGCATTTTGTTGCCTTGTATTTTTTTTTTTTATCACTCACAGACCGAAACCCAATGCAAGATTGGGAGGCCCATTTATCAAAGGTCAAATTTCAAATTCATGTTATTTAAGAAAAAAATTAAATATCTAAAACTCGTACGAATATTACCGCCCTGAAAACTCGTTGAATTCGAAAAAAATATGACTAAACTCGATTCCAGTTTTTTTCTCCAAAAAAAAACCTTTAATGTCAGGAAGGCTTCAAATTGGTCACTGGACCTCTCCCATTGACTTATACATGAACTCGGCAGGTTTAAAGTGGCAAATAGTCAAATTTGAATTATTCCCAGGGTATAGGTTTGAGAAATCTCGAAATTAAAATTAAAATTCAAATCGAGTTTGGACAATTCACAATTCAAATTTGAGAGTTTTGACCCCAAAAAAAAAAATATTTGAATTTACTATTGGACCCTTAAAGGGTTGGTTCACCTTTACAGGAACTGTTCAGTGTAAAAATAAAAACTGGGTAAATAGGCTGTGCAAAATAAAAAATGTTTCTAATATAGTTAGTTAGCCAAAAATGTAATGTATAAAAGCTGGAGTAACTGGATGTCTAACATAATAGCCAGAACACTACTTCCTGCTTTGCAGCTCTCTTGGTTTCCACTGATTGGTTACCAGGCAGTAACCAATCAATGACTTGAGGGGAGGCCACATGGGTCATAACTGTTACTTTTGAATCTGAGCTAACTCACTGAACAGTTATGTCCCATGTGGCCCCCCGTCAAGTCATTGACTAACTCGGAGTTAGTGAGCTGAAAAGCAGGAAGTAGTGTTCAGGCTATTATGTTACACATCCAATCACTCCAGCCTTTATACATTACATTTTTGGCTAACTAACTATATTAGATACATTTTTATTTTGCACAGCCTATCTATTTACCCAGTTTTTATTTTCACACTGAACTGTTCCTTTAAGGTAACTTTTATTATGTTATAGACTGACCAGTTCTTTTCATTTTGTTTTCATTATTAATTTTTAATAGTTATTTGCCTTTTTCTTCTGCGGCATTCAAATGGGCGTCGCTGACCCCTTCTAAAAAAACAAATGCTCTGTAAGGCTACAAATGTACTGTTATTGTTACTTTTTATAACTGATCCTTCTATTCAGACTCTCTCCTATTCATCTTCCAGTCTCTTATTCAAATCAATGCATGGTTGCTAGGGGAATTTGGACCCTAGTTACCAGATTGCTTAAGATGCAAATTGAAGAGCTGCTGAATAAAAAGCAAAATAACTCAAAAACCTTCAATAATTAAAAACAAATTGCAAATTGTCTCAGAATATCACTCTCTACATCGGGGGTCCTCAAACTTTATATAACCGTGAGCCACATTCAAATATAACAGAAGTTGGGGAGCAACACAAGCATTAATAACTCTCGGGGGAGTCAAATAATGGAATTTGGTAGACCCTATGTGAACTGGCAGCCTACAGGAGGTTAAACTTGACGGTACACCTGGTTTTTATGAAATTAAAACGTGCTTTCAAGCCTGGAATTAAAAAATAAGCACCTGCTCTGAGGTCACTGAGAGGACCATCTAAGGGGTTGGAGACATGTTGCTCGCGAGCCACTGGTTGGGGACCATTGCTCTACATCATACTAAAAGTTATCGCAAAACAACCCCTTTAATAAATCTGCCCCCTTAATCTTGCCTTTATGACAGGTGTATACTTCAATAGAAATGCAAAATTAATTTACTATGGGTAGGTATGAAAGTGCTATATTTCACACAAGATTTCACACATTTAAAACCTATGCAGAAGGTGCATGATAAACCTCTGTACAGCTGGTTGCTAAAAAAAGGGACACAGTTGGTAATCATTGGTGCCAGGATCTAGTCAATTACAGCCCAGATGCAAGTTATCTCTCAGCAAACCAGCAATCTACTATGATTACCTGAGTGAGCCGTCACTGGGGTTCCTCCATGCCATATCAGAAATATCTGTCAAGGAAATTCAATATATTCTGTTAGTTCATGGATAGAAAACATAACAACATAAATGCAGCATATATACAGTTCATTGTTATAGTACTTCTAAGGCATCGTTGTGCCATGACTGGTAAATTTAAACATCTCACGACAATAATTGACCTATGGCATTGGGAAGGTGTGATCTCTATATCTCATGTTGCTGTTACATTCTTTATTAGGGACTATCCGTACTAACACCTACCGACAGACTTCAATTCGTTTGCTACAGTGAGTGGGGGGGGGGGTTAGTAACTCATAATACACAAGACCTATGAATAACCTGTAAGTTATATTTCTCATGATAACCTAATAAACTGGAAAAGGATTATTGCTGCAAAAATACAATCAGCCATTAGGTGGCACAGTTACTTTAAGTATGAAACAATCCACTCTTTAGGCAGGAAAGTGTGAGCAGTAGTATGTATGGTCTTTGGTGGATGCTACAGGTTCAAGGTGTGTGGTCCCCCTTGCATCCCAGTAGATCTATACATAGGAAAAGCCCAGTAAACTATGGGGCAAACTATGGGGCAAATTTCTAAAGGGCAAAGTGGCTAACGCTAGCGAAAATTCACCAGCGTGACGTCATTTAGTTACTTTGCCGATTTACTAACGGGCGCTGGCGTAAATTCGCTACTCTGATGCTACTTCGTGCCTTTATGCCAGACGTAGTTGCGCTATGGCGAAGGGACGTAACTACGCTAATTCATTAACTTGTGCATTTTACTGAACGTTACTTCTTGCGCCAGACTTGCCTTCATCACCTCAGACCAGGCGAAGTGCAATAGAGTAAATAGGACTTGCTTAAAAAAAAAACGCTGTCGTCTTTTACTTTTTTAAGGGTGATAGGCTGAAAAAGATCGTAATTTTTTTTTGGGGGGGTACCCTCCTTCCCCCCTACATTTCCTAACATATGGCACCTAAACTATACAGTGGGCACATGTATAGGGCAAAATAACAACTCTATTTTATTTTATGAAGTTTTCCCAGGCTTGTGTAGTGTAATGTATTTGCTACACATACGGCCATTGTACTTAAACTTGGCGCAGTTTGCAAAATAGGCATCGCTAGCGTAACTTCGCCTTGCTTGACGAATTAAAGCTAGCGCAACTTCGTTAACTTTCGCCTCCCAGTGTGCAACTTAGGATTTTAGCGGCGCCCTGGCGAAACTTCGCCTGGCAAAGTGCTGCGAAGCCAACTCTGGCGCAACTTCGAAGGTAAGTAAATTTGCCCCTATAAATACAACCAAAGATACTAGATATTAATAATAAAATTTGCTATATTTTGCAATGAAGAAGAGCCCCAATATCATTTCATGATATTAAAGGTGGGTGCAGACACATGGCCGAAGCTTTTTCTTCAAAATTCAATCAGCAGGATGGGTCTGGTGCTATGTTTGCCACCTGGCTGGTATTTCAGCAGCCTAGCTGGTAAGACGCTGTCTAAGGCTAGGGTAAGTATCAAATATTTGCTGGCAATGTATATTGCTAATAAGTATAGGCGCCCATAGATACCCCACAATTCTCCCACTACAGACAATCTTATCCAATTGTTCCCTCCATCTAAATCAGCAGAGAAAGAGGGTGAAATATTTTGTTTAGGGTGGCTACCACTTGCAGGTATTGCAGAAGAGAACTTATACTTATATATTAAAGGGATACTGTCATGGGGAAAAATTTTTTTTCAAAATGAGTCAGTTAATAGTGCTAATCCAGCAGAATTCAGCACTGAAATCCATTTCTCAAAAGAGCAGATTTTTATATATTCAATTTTGAAATCTGACATGGGGCTAGACATTTTGTCAATTTCCCAGCTGCCCCAAGTCATGTGACTTGTGCTCTGATAAACTTCAATCACACTTTACTGCTGTACTGCAAGTTGGAGTGATATCACCCCTCCCTTCCCCCCCCAGCAGCCAAACAAAAGAACAATGGGAAAGTAACCAGATAACAGCTCCCTAACACAAGATAACAGCTGCCTGGTAGATCTAAGAACAACACTCAATAGTAAAAACCCATGTCCCACTGAGACACATTCAGTTACATTGAGAAGGAGAAACAGCAGCCTGCCAGAAAGCATTTCTCTCCTAAAGTGCAGGCACAAGTCACATGACCTGGGGCAGCTGGGAAATTGACAAAATGTCTAGCCCCATGTCAGATTTCATAACTGAATATAAAAAAATCAGTTTGCTCTTTTGAGAAATATATTTCAGTGCAGAAGTCTGCTGGAGTAGCACTATTAACTGATGTGTTTTGAAAAAAACATATTTTCCGTTGACAGAATCCCTTTAATATATAGGGGTTGATCTCTCTCAATTGTCATGGTTCTCTACCTATGCCATTCTGCTCCCCTTCAGTCTGCCCAGCCACACCATAATCTGCCTTAAACATCCTCCTATTATGTCATCTCCCGTCTCCTGTCTTTAATTTATGGGAAAGAAACTATAGCATAAGAACCACCGCGGGGCTCTGTGTCTCCTTAAAAAGAGAAGGAACCCAAAGGAATTAAGGCGTAACCAAATATTTTAAAATTATACAATTTATTAAACTTTTCTCCCTCACATCTTATTTTCTAATTATTAACCTATAATGATATGTTAATGGCATAAAAACATTACTTTATAACCCTGCAAAGAAGATGGGACGCTGACTGTAACAAAGAAATGTGTGATAAACATTAGGGCCTTATTGTATCTGCAGTTCATACCTTAAGGGCAGAAACACACACTCAGATTTGGGGAGATGTAGTCGCCCAGCGGTAAATCGCCTCTTCTTCGGGGCGACTAATCTCCCCGAACTGCCTCCCGCCGTCTAGAATCGAAATTGCCAGTGGGATCAGAGCACTTCGTTTTCCGAAGTCGCCTGAAATTTTTTATCTGCAGTTCATACCTTAAGGGCAGAAAAGAACTCTCAGATTCGGGGGGATTCAGTCGCCCGGCAATAAATCGCCTCTTCAATCGCCGGGGGGATGGCACTCGGAGCACTTCCTTTTCCGAAGTCACCTTTGCAAAATAGGCATCGCTAGCGTAACTTCGCCTTGCTTGACGAATTAAAGCTAGCGCAACTTCGTTAACTTTCGCCTCCCAGTGTGCAACTTAGGATTTTAGCGGCGCCCTGGCGAAACTTCGCCTGGCAAAGTGCTGCGAAGCCAACTCTGGCGCAACTTCGAAGGTAAGTAAATTTGCCCCTATAAATACAACCAAAGATACTAGATATTAATAATAAAATTTGCTATATTTTGCAATGAAGAAGAGCCCCAATATCATTTCATGATATTAAAGGTGGGTGCAGACACATGGCCGAAGCTTTTTCTTCAAAATTCAATCAGCAGGATGGGTCTGGTGCTATGTTTGCCACCCGGCTGGTATTTCAGCAGCCTAGCTGGTAAGACGCTGTCTAAGGCTAGGGTAAGTATCAAATATTTGCTGGCAATGTATATTGCTAATAAGTATAGGCGCCCATAGATACCCCACAATTCTCCCACTACAGACAATCTTATCCAATTGTTCCCTCCATCTAAATCAGCAGAGAAAGAGGGTGAAATATTTTGTTTAGGGTGGCTACCACTTGCAGGTATTGCAGAAGAGAACTTATACTTATATATTAAAGGGATACTGTCATGGGGAAAATTTTTTTTTCAAAATGAGTCAGTTAATAGTGCTAATCCAGCAGAATTCAGCACTGAAATCCATTTCTCAAAAGAGCAGATTTTTATATATTCAATTTTGAAATCTGACATGGGGCTAGACATTTTGTCAATTTCCCAGCTGCCCCAAGTCATGTGACTTGTGCTCTGATAAACTTCAATCACACTTTACTGCTGTACTGCAAGTTGGAGTGATATCACCCCTCCCTTCCCCCCCCAGCAGCCAAACAAAAGAACAATGGGAAAATAACCAGATAACAGCTTCCTAACACAAGATAACAGCTGCCTGGTAGATCTAAGAACAACACTCAATAGTAAAAACCCATGTCCCACTGAGACACATTCAGTTACATTGAGAAGGAGAAACAGCAGCCTGCCAGAAAGCATTTCTCTTCTAAAGTGCAGGCACAAGTCACATGACCTGGGGCAGCTGGGAAATTGACAAAATGTCTAGCCCCATGTCAGATTTCATAACTGAATATAAAAAAATCAGTTTGCTCTTTTGAGAAATATATTTCAGTGCAGAAGTCTGCTGGAGTAGCACTATTAACTGATGTGTTTTGAAAAAAACATATTTTCCGTTGACAGAATCCCTTTAATATATAGGGGTTGATCTCTCTCAATTGTCATGGTTCTCTACCTATGCCATTCTGCTCCCCTTCAGTCTGCCCAGCCACACCATAATCTGCCTTAAACATCCTCCTATTATGTCATCTCCCGTCTCCTGTCTTTAATTTATGGGAAAGAAACTATAGCATAAGAACCACCGCGGGGCTCTGTGTCTCCTTAAAAAGAGAAGGAACCCAAAGGAATTAAGGCGTAACCAAATATTTTAAAATTATACAATTTATTAAACTTTTCTCCCTCACATCTTATTTTCTAATTATTAACCTATAATGATATGTTAATGGCATAAAAACATTACTTTATAACCCTGCAAAGAAGATGGGACGCTGACTGTAACAAAGAAATGTGTGATAAACATTAGGGCCTTATTGTATCTGCAGTTCATACCTTAAGGGCAGAAACACACACTCAGATTTGGGGAGATGTAGTCGCCCAGCGGTAAATCGCCTCTTCTTCGGGGCGACTAATCTCCCCGAACTGCCTCCCGCCGTCTAGAATCGAAATTGCCAGTGGGATCAGAGCACTTCGTTTTCCGAAGTCGCCTGAAATTTTTTATCTGCAGTTCATACCTTAAGGGCAGAAAAGAACTCTCAGATTCGGGGGGATTCAGTCGCCCGGCAATAAATCGCCTCTTCAATCGCCGGGGGGATGGCACTCGGAGCACTTCCTTTTCCGAAGTCACCTGAAGTCTCGGACGACTTCGGAAAATGAAGCGAATCGATTGCCATCCCACCGGCGATTTACATTCTAGCCAGCGGGACGCAGTTCGTGTAGATTAGTTGCGCTGGGCGACTAATCTCCCTGGATCTGAGCGTGTGTCTCTGCCCTTAGGCAGTAGTTTAATTAAAGAAAACAGTGCTGATAAATCTCAATTGCTTTATTATGTGCCAGGCCCTTGAGCAGTCATTTGGTACCAGAAACTTGTATTCTTATATGCCTTGAAACCACCTCATACCTATAGATGTCATACTTGTCGGCTTACTCTATATTTCCCAAGCTATGATATAGGATATAAATAGGATAAATGCATAAGTATCACTAGTTATTGCTGTATAATTTTTCATGGATGGCACCATTGTTGTGAATAAAAACCATTAAAGGGGGTTTTCAGTTAACTTTTATCTTTCTATAAAATAGAATGAACTTTGCAACTAACCTTCATCATTTCTTTTTTTATAGTTTTTGTCAAATATTTGCCTCCTTCTGACTTTTTCCAGTTTTAAAAAGGAGGTCCCTAACTCGTCTAAAAAAACATATTCTCTGTAAGGCTACACGTTTATTGTTATTGCTACTTTTTATTACTCAGCTTTCTATTCAGGCCTCTGCTATTCATATTCCAGTTACTAATTCAAATCAAGGGATGTTTGCTAGGGGAATTTGGACCCTAGCAACCTGGCTGCTGAAACTGCAAACTGGAGAGCTGCTGAATAAAAAGCTAAATAACTCAAAAAACACAAATAATAAAAAATGAAACCCAATTGCAAATTGTGTCAGAATAGCACTCTCTACGTCATACTAAAAGTTATTGCAAAGGGGAACAACCCCCTTAGTAAATTGTCCCATTAATGTGATGTTACTAATGCCAATCACTGTGTAGCTAGTTAAATACTGAAACTGGAGACTGTCTGGGAGGTATTAAATATATTTTCAAATAGAAAGTTTAGAAATAGAAGTTTTCTTTGGCTGTCATTGACCTGCTAACCAACAGCTTCCATGCAGTCTGATCAACCTTTCTATGGAGACAGTAAAGTCAAACACTAAGGGGCACATTTACTATGGGTCGAATATCGAGGGATAATTAACCCTCGATTTTAGACCATCGAAGTAAAATCCTTCAGTTTCGAATATCAAAGTCGAAGGATTTACCGCATTTAGTTTGATGGAATGATCAAAGGAAAAATCGTTCGATCGAACGATTAAATGCTTCGATTGGAACGATTCGAAGGATTTTAATCCGTCGACCGAACGATTTTCCTTCGATCAGAAATTACTTAGAAGACCTATGGGGAAGGTCCCCATAGGCTAACATTGGTGCTCGGTAGGTTTTAGGTGGCGAAGTAGGTAGTTGAAGTTTTTTTTAAAGAGACAGTACTTCGACTATCGAATGGTGGAACGATTTTTAGTTCGAATCGTTCGATTCGAAGTCGAAGGTCGAAGTAGTCAATTCGATGTTCGAAGTAGCCAAAAAAAAACTTCGAAATTCAAAGTATTTTTCATTCTAATCCTTCACTCGAGCTTAGTAAATGTGCCCCTAAGCATTGCCGGCCATCTCTGTTCCTCTGACTGAAGGGCAAGGTATCAGAAACTAGTGTAGGTATAAACCAGAGATAGGGATTCTGGAATGTGACTGATATCAAACACAGGCTATCTGGTTGTTAGGCTCAGCTCCCCTCCATTATCCCTGATTATTTAAACATGTTCCTGGCAAAACCTGAAATGAGGAAGTAAAAATGAATGTATCCTTCACATGAACTCTGTACCTTTAGTAACATGCAAAGCATGAAATTTACAGCACTATTCAAATATATAGCACTGCGGCTTTGAAACTTCCCAAGGATCAACATTCTCCTCTTCTAAAGTTCATAAACATCAATATTATTCTTTTTTATAGCTCCAACATATCCCACAGCGCACTACAGATCATTCACATCAGTCCTTGCCCCAGTGAGCTTACAATCTTAGGTCCCTATCATGCACATACACACTATGGTGAGTTTTATCAGGAGCCAATGAACCCGCCTGTATGTTTGGAGAGTGGGGGGAAACCAGAAGAAACCCATTGGGAGAACATACCAAGCAGAAAATATCAAGAATGTTATTTATATCCTACGAGGTTCTGCATTTTAGGTCCTTGACTGATCAACTTATCTGTGACATTGCCTTGATAATAATACTGTATTTACTGTATTCTAAGTACAGGACTGAGGGGAAAGCCCGGGGAAACATCTATCTAAAGCCTGTATGTGGGTGGAAGGGTGTGCCTGTGTATAGAACAAGTGTACAAAGGTTTATTATTGAAATTATCCTGGCTGGTCTGCTGCTTTTATGTTGCTTTTTCACCAAAACCCCATAAAATAAAGGCTGCAAACAACTCCAAATTGATCCCTGGACCTCTCCCAATGACTTAAACAGCAATTCGGCAGGTTTTAGGTGGCGAATAGTCAAATTTGAGAGTATGATCAATCTCGAAAATCGAATTAGAATTTTTTTAAAAACTCGAATCAAGTCCCTAGTCAAATTTGACAGTTTTGACCATAAAAAAAGTAGAAAATTCGATTCGAATTTTCAATTCTGCCCTTGATAAATCTGCCCCTTGAACTGCAAGTTTTCATGAGCCGACTCCTCTTAATTGAGGATTGTTTTTGCATGTTGCAATATTTTAGCAGTGTACGATGCTATTAAAACTTTGTTCTCAAAGGGGTCCCATTTCTGACTCGTGCCCCTAGGCCTCTCTAATTACAGGTATGGGATCTGTTATGCAGAATGCTCAGGACCAGAACTTTCCATAATTTAGGATCTTCATATCTTAAAGGAACAGTAACACCAAAAAGTAAAGTGTTTTAGAGTAATGAAAATATAATGCAGTGTTGCCCTGCACTGGTATAATTGATGTGTTTGCTTCAGAAACACTACTATTGTTCATATAAACAAGCTGCTGTGTAGCAATGACGGAAATTGAAAAAAGTCTATATGGCACAGGTTAAATAGTGGATAACAGATAACACCATTGTGTTCTACAGAGCTTATCTGCTATGTAAAGCTGGCCATAGACGCAAAGATCTCATCGTACGAATCAAGGATTCGTACGTGTGTGGAGAGACCCAACATTTTTCGTCCGGCGGAGATCGGTCGTTTGCTTCGATGGGACAGAAAATTTCTGCGTGTATTGCCGATCGTACGATTTTCAGTGGGAGACTGTCACTAGCTTTGTCTATCGTACGATTGCTGTCAGGGGCAGAACATCGGCCGATCTGTTCTTTAACTACTTGATTTGGTCGGAATGGTAAGACTTTGATCTGAATGGTTAGTGACAGGTCGGGAGATGGGAAAGTCCGATCGTACGATGATTCATACGATCGGATCTTTGCGTCTGTGGCCAGCTTAACTTTAGCCTTTTCTCCTTTGAATGGCTGCCCCCATGGCTACACAGCAGCTTATTTATATAAACAATAGTAGTGTTTCTGAAGCAAACACACCAGTTTTACCAGTGCAGGGCAACACTGCATTATATTTGTATTACTTAAATCAAATAAATTTTTTTGATGTTTCTGGTCCTTTAAGTCTACCAGAACATCTTTAAAACAGTACATGATAAGTTTCGATATTCTAATTTTCGAACTTTTTTCAAATTCGAATCGAATTTGGACTATTCCCTAGACGAAGTACACAAAAATAGCTTGAAATCTGAATTTTTTTTACTCCGACTTTTCACTTCGACCCTTGATAAATCTGCCCTTAAGTCTACTAGAAAACCACGTAAACATTAAATAAACCCAATAGGCTGGTTTTGCTTCCAATAAGGATTCATTATATCTTAGTTGGGATCAAGTACAATCTACTGTTTTATTATTACAGAGAAAATGGACATTTTTTCATTTTGGATTAATGTGGTCACACATTTCTAGGTCAGATTGTGGTTGAGTAGGAGGTTTCTGGCTGAGGCATATTCTCTAAACACCAGTTGAGGAGAGGCTTCTATACTAGAGTCACACATGACTGGGGGGGGGATCTATTGCACCAAACAATGTAAATATACCATAAATCTATTTGTTCCAGTGAAATGTATAAAGGTTTGCAGGTAGCTGTGAAAATCCCAACATGCCCCTTGATCCAAGCAGGTGCATAGTATATTTCTTTCTAATTCAATAAATATCCCCACCTCAAGGTGGGCATATCAGGGAGAGTTCAAACATTGCCAAACGAGCGGATCTTAACTGCCCAAACCCAGTCTGTAAATGTTTAGCTATTGAACCCCCTGTTAGAGAAATTAGAGAAACTTATCATGTACTGTCTCTTTAAAACTTCACATCTAAAACCTGCTGAATTGCTGTTTTAGCCTATGGGGGACCTCCTAGAAGCCATATGGAGTCAATTGGTGGACTTTGAAAAATGTACTTCGAATCGAATTCGATCTTACTTCAATTCGAACGATCAAATACAGCCTATTCACCCGCAAAAGAAAAACCCTTTGATCTCAGTTGGTCTTTTTTTATTCGAAGTTATGCGAGTTCAAAAAAATCCCATTACTTCGAAATTTGACCCTTGATAAATCTGCCCCTTAATGTATGTAAGATCCAAATTGCAGAAAGATCAGTTATCTGGAAAATCCCAGTTCCCAGAGCATTCTGAATAACAGGTCCCATATGCGTACATCACAGAGAGCTGCCCTACTGCTTTTGCCATTAAAACTTTCATATAGTAGGTTATACAGATAATGGGTTACCGGATAATGGATCCCATACCTGTAGTATTTCCTACATCGCATATTACAATCTTTATTAAGAAGACCAGGAGATAGAGTGAAAACAGGGGTTTACCTACAGAATGTGCAGAAGCTGGGAGTGGTGTTTATATTATTGTTATTATTATAATGGATAATAATAATAATGATAATGATAATAATAATAATAATACAACATGTATTATGAGTGTCAACATATTGTGCATCACTGATAGGTAGCACTGTTATATCAGGCAACTGACGGGGAATTATGACAGATCCTAAATATTATCTGTAATATTGTGCAGATACCCAGAAACGACATATTGTTGGGGTCCGAGAGGAAATATTTGGGAACCATTGATCTCTGATGTGGGGAAACAATGTCTGCCAGTTATTCTTTTATATATATCTGGAGCTAGCTGTTACCAGGGGCTAACAATATCTGGGCTGAAAAATAAAATGTTAATTTATGAAGTGGAGACATACACTAAAGGTGGCCATACACGGGCCGATAAAAGCAGCTTATTGGCCCGTGTATGGGGCCCTCCAACGGGCTTCCCCGATCGATATCTGGCCGAAAGTCAGCCAGATGTCGATCGGACGGGACTAAAAATCCAGTCGGATCGCGGCCGCATCTGTTCGTTGATGCAGCCCTGTGATCCAACCGCCCTTTAGCCATCGTTAGGATCCGATCGTTGGGCCCTAGGGCCCACGATCGGATCAGCCCGATATTGCCCACCTCAAGGTGGGCATATCGGGGAGAGATCTTCTTGTTTGGCGACATTGCCAAACGAGCGGATCTCTCCGTGTATGGCCACCTTAACTGCCCATACCCAGTCTGTAAATGTTTAGCTATTAAGCCCCCTGCTAGAGAAACCTCTAACTTATAAAACCTCTAATACTTAATTGGCTTTTGACAGAGAGCCCAGAATACGTGGCAGGTGCACTTTGATACTTTTGTAACAATTTTAGATAAGCAAAGAAACAATTGTAACAATTTAAGATAAGCAGGTCTCTTGGGGAAACTGTGAGTTGCAGCTTAAAGCGCAATTCACCGTCATTAGCAAAACTGTAATAACACATAACAACCACAGAAATGTGTTCAAACTTTCATAACCTGCCAAATTTTGTAAAATGAGCATGGTAATTAGGGGCATGTGTCCACAAAAACGGTCATGGTCAAAAAAAATTTGCCACACTGGGCGCGGCAAATCTTTTTGGCCCTCTTTCTATTTCCAAAATGTTGGGAGGTATGATAAAACTCCACGTGTGACATAGGTTCGCCAGGTATAGATTAGTCAGATGGAAAGGCAAAATGTTACCAATGTAGGGAAGCAAATAAAATGTAAAAGATATACCTAATTATGGAAATAAAGAGGCCAGTGATCAAAGGCTCATATACAGAACTTTCATTCCATATTGAGTTCATGTAAATGTATTGGAATTACTGTCCCTGAACCGGACAAACCAGTTCTAATTTCTGTCTTTAATTCGGTGAGTCAACATATATGGAATGTACCCGCCTTGTTCATTCGGCTCGCTGCTAATTCCAATACACTCCTTTCTGACCTTTAGGGTTTTATGTCTGAAATAGCTGAACGCACCTTTGAGTGCTAATTGGGCAGCAGAGAAACATTGTTTGTGAACTTGCCCGTCTGCGGAACAAGTGTTTAATTTGTTAAGTTACATACAGTAGGTACAGGACAAACAATGTTAATTCCGGAAGAAAAATACGCTTATGTCCAAGTACTCGACTTCACTCCGACTCAGAAATGAAACTAATGCCTTAATGAACCCAAAAGGGCAGTCAAATAAGTCTGAAAGTTCTGAAATGCTGTGTCCCATAGACTCCATTTTATCCAAATATATTGTTAAAAATAATTAATTTTTTCACTGCAATAATAAAACAGTAGCTTGTATTTGATCCCAACTAAGATATCATTATCCTTATTGGAAGCAAAATCAGCCTATTGGGTTTATATAATATTTACATGATTTTCTAGTAGACTTAATCCAAATTAAGGAAAGATCTGTTATCTGGAAAACCCCAGGTCCCGAGCTTTCTGGATAACACGTCCCACAGCTGTAATACATTTGTATTTTATCATTTGCCAAAAGGCTTACAGTTAAAGATGGGCGAATAAATTCATGAAATTCAATGAATAAAGTCATGAATTTGCGGCGAAAATTCGCCTGCGTCAAAAAATTTTGGATGCCCATTGACTTTAGCGCCAGCATCAAAATTTCCACGAGTGACTTTTTGGACTCGAGTCTCAATTTAGATTTTCACCAGTTTTTTTTTTGAAAATTTTTCTCTGTTTCGCCAGTTTTTTCGGGAAATTCACAAATTTTTCGTCTAAGCAAAATGGGAGAAATTCGCCCATCACTGCTCACAGTCTTTAAATCTAATATACCTGCCAATACTATTTCTTCAAGGAGGGAATAACCCCTCTTCTGTACAGAAATAACTAACAGTGAATAGAATTATTCGATGTAATTACATGTTTATACAGATCTCATCTTCCGCAATGTAACTGCAATGTAAACAGTTCAAACACTTGTCCCCAACTTACTACTTAAATCATATTCAAATCACATAATTACAGTCGAAGGATATAATCCCTATTAAAACTTTGTAATTATATTAGCTTTCACAGATCAGTCTTAAAAATCAGAAATAATGGCCTGGCTAAACAGAATGTAAGCTCTCCAAGTAGTCGTGGGCGTAGGCCAGAAAGCTCTGAAGCCTTGTTCACATTAACAATTAAAAGTACCGTGTTTTGTGGCAGGTACTCGAGATTTCTTTGAGCTAAGTCTTGTACTACGAAATTGGAGTCCTGTAATGCTGACTTTAAGGGGCACATTTACTAAGCTCGATTGAAGGATTCCAATGAAAAAAACTTAGAATTTCAAAGCATTTTTTTGGGTACCTCGACAATCGAATAGGCTACTACAACCTTCGACTTGGACGATTCAAACTAAAAATGGTTAGACCGTTCGACCATTCGATAGTCTAAGTACTGTCTCTTTAAAAAATACTTTGACTACCTACTTCGGCAGTTTAAACCTACCGAGGTACAATGTTAGCCTATGGGGACCTTCCCCAGAGCTTTTTTTGATCGAAGAAAAATCCTTCAATCGATCGCTTAAAATCGTTCGAATCGTTCGATTCAAAGGATTTTTATAGTTCGAACGAACGATTTTTACTTCGATCGAAGGACTTGCGCTAAATCCTTCAAATTCGATATTCGAGTCGAAGGATTTAACTTCGAGGGTCGAATCTGAGGGTTTATTAACCCTCGAAATTCGACCCTTGATAAATGTGCCTCTAACTGTGTTCAATGTGAAAAAGAGATCATTAAAGGGATACTGTCATGGGAATTTTTAACAGTGCTGCTCCAGCAGAATTCTGCAATGAAATCAATCTTTCAAAAGAGCAAACATATTTTTTTATATTTAATTTTGAAATCTGACATGGGGCTAGACATTTTGTCAGTTTCCCAGCTGCCCCAGTCATGTGCCTTGTGCTCTGATAAACTTCAGTCACTCTTTTCTGCTGTACTGCAATATAATATCACCGCCCTTCCGCCCCAGCAGCCAAACAAAAGAACAACAGGAAGGTAACCAGATAACAGCTCCCTAACACAAGATAACAGCTCCCTGGTAGATCTAAGTGAAATCCAGGTCCCACTGCGACACATTCAGTTACATTGAGTAGGAGAAACAACAGCCTGTCAGAAAGCAATTCCATCCTAAAGTGCTGGTTCTTTCTGAAAGCACATGACCAGGCAAAATGACCTGAGATGCATCTACACAATAATATTACAACTAAAAAAAATACACTTGCTGGTTTAGGAATGACATTTTATATTGTAGAGTGAATTATTTGCAGTGTAATTTAGAAATAAAAAGTACATCATAAAAAGCATGACAGAATCCTTTTAAGCATGTTTACTGGACGCAAATGCTCACTCCCCTCATCGTTTTTTACTTTTAATATACTTTATATATTTTTGGGATTAGTCTGCGCAAGTGAAGCAATCAGTTTCTCAATTTTCTTTTGCCATGATTGCTGCTTTACAAAACTTGCCCTAGTATTAATAGGTCCAAAAAGGATGTCTTTTCCCTCTGACTTTTGGATGTTAAAAGTTTGCACCTTCCTTCCTAGTAACTTGTTATAATTTACAGGTATTTCAATGTTACACCCTAGAAAGGGTAGCCTTTATACCCCGCATTATTGTAAACCAGCAGGTCACATGAGTCCTTCTGTACTGGTATTCAGTGTTGGACTGGGATGCCAGGGGCCCACCAAAAAACCTTAGACCATGGGCCCACTTTCCAAACTATTATTCTTCTTCTCACTTAACCTTTTTTATAATTTATACTCTTATTTATACTCTATTCTTCCATTATTAAGCCTCTTTTTTCCCCATAAAGAAATAGGGAATGAGCCTGAAATAAGCCAAATGGTTAGAAGCAAGAGGCCCACTGACAACTGGGCCCACCGGGAGTTTTCCTGGTATCCGACACTGCTGGTATTTGTTCTTGGGAATGCCTATAGCCAATTGTCTGTGATACCCAAAACAGCTGGAATAGTATTCTAGAAGCCTTCGCCCAAACCATTTATTCCTAAAATACAACACTAGCCCACTCACTGTAGGTCTGAAGTAGTTACCACCGTATTATATAGTAGCTTTAGAAGAAACAAAATGTCAGGGTGATGTTCTAAACAATCTTTTTAAAGTGGAAAAAAATCAAATGCAGCCATCCTTAATAAGTCAAAATGTGTCTATGCTGGAACCCAAGGGTCAGGATTTGGTTTAGTTGAGCACTAAGAATTCGTCCGAATCTGAATTTGTAAGAATCTTTACCAAAATTCAGGGTATTCCTAATCAAAGCTAGTTTATGATTAAGCACATTGGGGATAACTTACCCACATAGGTGCCAAATTGCACAAGTGCAGGTGCAAAAAAGCATCATCAGCAATTAATTTTGGACTAGGAGTTAGAAAATAAAAACAAAGGCCTACCAGATTGCAAAGGCATTTCTGGAGCTGCTGCCGCCCGCCAAGCTCGCATTACCTATTTGGGATCGGAGCAGGTTAATGGAGGCTGCATCGTTAGTGCAAAAGGTGCAATAGAGCTCTCTGCACTTGAAGAGCCAGATTTCCATTTAAAAAATTGAAATTAGGCTACTTAAAGTCAAGGGGTTCCCGTGCAGGAAATCTGAGTCTGTTGGGAGTAAGTCAAAAAGGCCCAAGCCTAGGGCAGCAGGAAATAAAGATTGCATTTTTATAGTTCCAATGCATTTCATAATTGTTTTGATGATTTAAGATTCAGGGCAGGGTTAGGTATATATATGTGTCTAAGGCTGGGACATGTGTGGCATTACCCCACTCTAGGCTTCATCATTCCCCCTCAGGGTTAAGTCACGCGATGCAGCCTGCCACCACCCTGTGTGTCACAATCATGGCGTCCCATTGGTTTCCTTACCATGTAACTAGAATTAATTATCTCTCTACACTCCTAGTCAGTAGTTAAGCAGAAAGGCTTTAGGCCTGCCAAAACTACGCTCCTCTTTCGCTGGTCTAAGCAGAAGCTTTTTTGACATTATAGTTGTTATTTATTAAAGGTCGAGTTGTGTTTTCCCAAAAAATCCAAGTTTTTCAAGGGTAGCTTCAGTAAAAACACGAATTTTTGGGATAAAAAAAAACCTCAAATTGTTCGAGATTTATTATGCCCCGAAGCTGCAAAAAACCCAAATCTGAAAATACATGAGCCAAAACCTATCGAGGTCATGTAGAAGTCAATGGCAGAAGTCCCTTGAACTATTTGAAGATGTTTTTAGCCTTCATGATTTTCGGGGTTTTTTACAGTGGTTTGTGCTCGGAAACTCAATCAATTTGAGGTTTTCCAGGTTTTTTTTCACCGATAACTCGATCAGTTTTTCCCAACAATTGCATTCAATCGAGTTTTTTACCTAAATAAGCAAACATTCGAGTTGTGAGTTTATTGGAGGTAGAAAAAAAACGTACAAACTCAAGCGTTGATAAATAACCCCCTTAGTGTGTGTGAGTGTGGGGAGTTCTAGAACTGTCAATATTTCTAATCACAAATACAATCAAACAAAGAAAAGCTCTTTTAGAGTCATAGAAAGGCGTGTCACAGTAAAATGCTCCGTTGTATGGTGGTTGCTTGTCTTTATTTAGCTTAATTTCAGATGTTACTCAGAAATGTGTGCACTGGAAATAATATTTTCAAGTTTCCGGTGTTTATTCAGCTTTCACATCTACCTTCATATATTATAGTGACCTGTGAGTGAGCTGCATCCTTTTTAGAATGCGGAGAGGTTAGCCGATGCACCTTTACAGGCCCAGATTTCTGATTTGGGCACCCCTAGGTCAGAGGGTCCTGCCACTGCTCCTCACAACCACCCCCACAAACACATGTGCTGGTTTCCACTGGGGTACTGGAGATTAGGCATACAGCAAATTTAAAGAGCTGTCAAATCTCCTGTTCTTTTGCAAAATTAAGAATGCAGCTGGGCAGAATGTCGCCCCTATAATCTTGCTGCCCTAGGCCTGGGCCTTTGTGGCCTGCCCATAAAATCCAGACCTGCACCTTTATGGGGAAAACCTTTTTATATAATGGCATCATGGAGAGTACAGTAAAAGAATGCACTCGTAATCATTATTTCAATACTCCTAGTCAAGATGTGCCTGCAATAATACAACATCTTAAAAGGAAAACAAGTTAATAATGCTGCTCCAGCACATACCTCCCAACTGTCCCTTTTTTGGAGGGACAGTCCCTCTTTTGACAGCTCAACCTGCAGTCCCTCATTTCTACTGGAAAGTCCCTATTTTCTCTGCACTGAACAGCCAGAAAAAGAACAAAGTTTCACACTTATTTGGCTTTTAGCAGAGAGCACAGAACAGCTAACAGGTGCAAATAAGATACTTTGTAACAATTTTGAGGCACAAGAAAACTGTTTAGATAAGGAGAAATATTTTCAAACTTTCATAACCTGCCAAATTTTGTAAAATGAACATGGTAATTAGGGGGTGTGGTCACAGAAAGGGGCGTGGTCAAACAATTTCGCTGTTCTACGTGCAAAAAAAATTTTTGTTCCTCTTTTTACTTCCAAAATGTTGGGAGGTATGCCAGCAGACTTCTGCACTGAAATCCGCTTTCAATAGCCCAAACAGATTTTTTTATATTTAATTTTGAAATCTGACATGGAGCTAGACATATTGCCAGATTCCCAGGTGCCCCCAGTCATGTGATTTGTGCTCTGATAAACTTTAGTCACTCTTTACTACTGCGTTGCAAGCTGTAGTGATATCATATCCCTCCACAAACTTGTTTGGTTAGGAATTAAATTTTACATGGTAGAGTGAATTATCTGCAATATAAACAGTGTAATTTAGAAATAAAAACTACACCATAAAAATTAGGACAGAATCCCTTTAAGGAGAGATTTACTCCACCAGGATGAAGGATTGTGTTCCAGGTTGCAGATAAGCTGCACTTTATCGAACGCCTTAATGGCAACAGAAGTCATGATGGAAGACTCCAAGCAAGATTAGGGCAATGGTTACAAGTCTAAGTTCATTTAGAAGGACAGATAGACACTCAGTGAGATACGGTTCCTTCCAAAGAGCAAGAATTATCAGCTTCAACAATAATCACAGAACTACAACACAATGCCTGGCTTTTATTCACCCACTCTGTGAAGCCACTGCTCCATGTAACTAATATGTCATGGTGGAACACAGTACCTTGTACTTGATCTCAACTAGTATATAATTATTCCTTATTGGAAGCAAAACAATCCTATTGGGCATGGAGATCCAAATTACAGAAGGACTGCTTATCCGGTAAACCCCAGGTCCTGAGCATTCTGGATACCTGTACATATAATTATCATATACAGTTCCAGTGCATACTAAAAAAACACAGTCCAAGGTACAACTTCACCTTGAAAAATGTCCTGTTTATGTCTACAGCCCAAGATTTACTAAGGTAGATATGGGGAAATATAATGGAAATAAAAGACTAGAGGACAGATATGTTGAGATTAATGCGCAAAATACAGTACAGGTCAAAATGGGACTTTTTATATTTGCATGTAATCGGAAAGTTCTAATTGGGAGAGATTTTGCCAAGCCCTGCAAGGCCTTTGACCTTCACAATTATAAAGCTCCAATAAGGGAACAATGTCTCTATAGCAAACAATTTATGGAGCAGGAACTGCCTCGTATATATATATATATTACATTTCAGGAAGTATTTTATTCACTTATTACTGATTACATTCCTTTGTGGGAACAAATAGACGCTGATAACCAGTGGCCTGGTGCTTTCAATATTAATAAAAATGTGAAGGAATTGAAACTGGCAGTAAACAAAACTAAGTGAAACGCAGAACACAATTAAGCAAAAATCCCATTTCATTCCATTTTTCTATTGTTTACTATTGCCATGCTGAGGATTTCTTAGCGATAAGTCTGTGACAGTGTCTGTGGTCTGAGCACAAGATCGTTACTACGTCTATGTCCTCATAACGCTCCATGTTTTGAAGACTAAACCAAGTGGTATATATTCACGTCGCTTGTCCTTCCACAGAGACAGTTCTTAGAGGTTCGCAAAGTTACACCCAGTATCACAGTAGCACAGTAAAACCAAGGGGCAGATTTATTAAAGGGTGCAGGCGTAACTTCGCTAGTGAAAGAGACAGATGCAAGCGTTCATTCAAACTCTATCGGCAGGCGAATTTTCGCTCTGGCGAATGGACATTACTCCGCAAATTCACTAAGATGCGGATTTTACGGAACGTTATCTCTTTCACCAGACTTGCCTTCACCAGCTCAGATCAGGTGAAGTGCATTGGAGTGGATAGATCTTCCTCAATCTTCTGTTACTTACATCTTATTTTTAGTGGAAAAAGTCCTAAAAACCGCTGGCGTCTTTTCCTTTTTTCAGAGTGATAGCCTGCAAAAGTCCTAAAATTTTTTTTGGGTAACCGGGTTCCCCCATACATTTTCTAACATATGGAACAAAAACTACACAGTGGGCTCATGTGTAGGGCATTATAACAACTCTATTGTCTTTATTAAGGTTCCCTGGACTTGTGTAATGTAATGTATTTGATGCAACATATACGGCCATTCAACTTTATAATTTCCCGCCGTATGCAAATTAGCCTGAGTGAAGACCTCTAACAAAGTTGCGCTAGGCATACTTGAGCGCATCTTCGCTTTGATTGGCGAATTAATGCTAGCGAAAATTCACCAGCGTTTGGCACCTTGGACGCAACTTCACATTTAAGTAAATTAGCTTTATCTGAGCAAATTTTTCGGCTGGCGAAGTGTAGCGATAAGTGCGAAGACGTCGCTGGTGAATTTTCGCAGGTTAGTAAATTTACCACCATGTCTTTAGTGAGAGGCTGTATAACAGCAGAAACACTAAGTTACTAGGCCCTCTGCTGATGGTGGATTTTTTGTCTGGGTTGACTCCACTAAAATCCCAGACAAGAGGCTTTCAATTGGACAGTGCTTTAACAACAAACAGGCTGACTGGTTCAAAACTGGACAGGTGGCAACCATAAGTATGGCGTCTTGCCTAACCAGCCGATCAGTGGCTATCAGGATATTATAAGTTACCAAGGAGTTCCATGATCATATAAAGTAAAAGCACAAGGCTGAAGGCCGAGTGGTTTTATACAGGCCATGGAACTCCGAGGTGACTTCTCATATCTTCATATTTTGCAACAGGGGGTACTTTATTTATTATAATACACAAGATTCATTGAGTCATGTGACAGAAATGACATCACTAAGCTCCAATTATAACCAACGACATCACTATGCAACGTTTATATGGATATTATATACAGGATACAGGATATTCATGACTCTTGTGTATTATAAACAATTAAATATTAAGTTGCAAAAAACTAGTTTTTTAGCTCAACACCTCTCCACAATATTTAGCCAAATGCCATCATTTATTTTTTAGATGATTTTATTGCTTAAGCTGAATTTAATATGCAAAATGGGATCTGGATACAGGGTAGCAATCAACATTTGGATAATCCAAAAATGTTCGATGATGTGTGAGCGAGCAACCATTTGGGTTATTTGGTGTGCTACCACCAATAATGTGGACATGGTCTTAAAGGTCTTGTGGCAAAATGGGTTTAAAGTGGGTGTGGTTTAAAAACAGGGAGTGGTCAATAAATGTAAAGTCATGCACCTGGGATGTAAAAATATCCAAGCCACTTATACCCTTAATGGGACTGCACTAGGCAAATCCATTATAGAAAAGGACCTTGGAGACCTTGTAGATAATAAACTTGGCTGTAGCAAGCAATGCCAGTCAGCAGCATCAAGGGCAAATAAGATCTTGAGTTGTATTAAAAGGGGCATAGAGTCACGGGAGGAGGGGGTCATTCTTCCACTGTATAGAGCACTTGTAAGGCCCCATCTAGAATATGCCGTACAGTTTTGGTCTCCATCTCTCAAACAGGACATTATTGTATTAGAGAGGGTACAGAGAAGGGCAACTAAGCTGGTAAAAGGTATTGAAAATCTTAGCTATGAGGAAAGACTGGCCAAATTGGGGATGTTCACGCTGGAGAAGAGGCACTTAAGGGGTGATATGATGACTATGTATAAATATATAAGGGGATCATATAATAATCTCTCTAATGCTTTATTTACCAGTAGGTCTTTCCAGCTGACACAAGGTCACCCATTCCGATTAGAAGAAAAGAGGTTCCGCCTAAATATTGGGAAGGGGTTTGTTACAGTGAGAGCTCTGAAGATGAGGAATTCTCTCCCTGAATCAGTGGTACAGGCTGATACATTAGATAGCTTTAAGAAGGGGTTGGATGGCTTTTTAGCAAGTAAGGGAATACAGGGTTATGGAAGATAGCTCATAGTACAAGTTGATCCAGGCAGCGTCGGACTGGGCCGACGGGAAGCCGGGAAAAAACTGGTGGGCCCGGCCCTCATGGGCCCCCGCCGGCCCAGCCCCTCTCCCCACGATGTCCGGGCCCCCAAATAAAAATGAATCGTTGTGCCGGTATCACATGTGCGTCTGCGTTCATGCATGCACACCAGCGTTTGCGCACACACGCTGGCGTGCATCCGGACGTTCACGCATGTACACTGGCGTGCGGCCAGTCATTTGCATATGCACGCGGGGGCCCTGGAGTATAGTTACCCGGTGGGCCCCCCCATGTCCAGTCCGACCCTGGATCAGGGACTAGTCCGATTGGAGTCAGGAAGGAATTTTTTCCCCCTCTGAGGAAAATTGGAGAGGCTTCAGATGGGTTTTTTGTCTTCCTCTGGATCAACTGGCAGTTAGGCAGGTTAAAAAAAGTTAAAAGGTTGAATTTGATGGACGTGTGTCTTTTTTTTAACACTAGCTTCCATTATCGGCCCTCCACCACATGGGCCAGAAAAATTCCATCCCTCGGCACTACAGAAGTTAAACAGTACTGCCTTAAGTCTACTAGACAATCACGTAAACACCATGTAATTAAACCCAATATGATTGTTTTGCTTCCAATAAGGATTAGTTATTTCTTAATTTGGATCAAATACAAGATACAGTTTTATTACTACAGAGAAAATCAATAAGCTTTCTAGATAATGGGTTACTGGATAACTGATCCCATACATGTGCTAATTGCCTTTTTTTCACCCATTATTCTCTTTACACTCCAACGTGCATGGAAATATCACATCCACAAATACAAAAGGAATATTTGGGCCATCATGTACAAGCCTTCACCCCTGTGTGAGTGTGTAATGTCACCCAAAATCACCTGCAAGGTTTCCCGGCACAAGATTCAGTGCAGATGCTTCTCCTCATATAAGAGTGAGGTTTCTGTTTCAGCTCATGGAAAGGTCAACTCTAATCTCAATATGTTTTACAAATAAAGGCTTATACCACAAGTACTGTTTATCAAACACAATTTAGCTCTGTCAGTGAAACAATAAGTGAATTGAAAATGTCCAGGATGGAATGTGCCCGAGCTTTAAGGTGCAGTATAAACTGTTTTGGTTGATTTTTTTTTAAAAAAAAAATCATATTAGTAATTTACTTGATTAAAAATTCAGGATTTTGAAGAATTATGTACAGTTTGACTGCCCACTATACTTTCCCTAGAGCACTCGGAGTTCTCTCCTTAGTAGAGTAAAGCAAGGCTCAGTGATCTACTGTTAAGCAATCAGGTCTCCCAACTGACTTTGCTTTAATAATGTTTCTACTTAAACAGACATATTCATCTACTGATGCCCAACACCCAAAAGATCCTTAAGGGTTAGTTCAATAAGTTTTTATTTTCATGAGAAAAAAATACTCATTTTAAATATTATACAGGTATAGGACCTGTTCTCCAGAATGCTTGGGGGTGGGGGGACTTGAGGTTTTCGGGATAATGGATCTTTCCATAAATTAGATCTCAATGCCTTAGATCTACTAAAAAAAAACTTTTTAAACATGAATTTAACCCAATAGGATTGTTCTGCCTCAAATAAGGATTAATTATATCTTAATTGGGATTCAATAAAAGATATCGTTTTATCGTTCATTAATCAAATTTGAATTATTTGATTAAAATGGAGTCTATGGAAGATGGCCTTCCTGTAATTCAGAGCTTTCCGGATAACAGATCCCATACGTGTTATTTTAATAACAAAACACACACACACACACACACACACACACACACACACACACACACACACATACATATATATATATATATATATATATATATATATATATATATATTGAAGAAAAGCTGTTGCACTCTATGGATTTCTTGCAAATAAAAACCTTTTATTTCGATTTTTTTATATATATATCTATATATATATAGATATATATATATCTATATATATATATATATATATCTTGCATGTTGGATGCAGGATTGTGACAGATGGCAGCATAGACTGTTTGCTGCCTAAATACTGTATGCCGAGGTCACAGCATAGAGTTTTGTATACCAAATTCTGCTGAATATTACCCCGATATTTCCATTGTTGAGTGCTATATGGAGCTATATGTCTTGTCCAATAAACATGGTGGTGTAACGTGGTACAGCTATGGGATCTGTTATCCAGAAACTCTCATTATCTGAGTTACAGAAAGGCCATCTGCCATAGACGACATTTTATCCAAATAATTACAATTTTTTAAAATGATTTCCGTTTTCTCTGTAATAATAAAACAGTAGTTTGTACTTGATCCCAACTAAGACATAATTAATCCTTATTGGAAGCAAAACCAGCTTATTGGGTTTATTTTATGTTGATATCATTTCCTTGTAGACAATGTAAGAAGATCCAAATTACCGAAAGATTTGTTATCTGGAAAACCCTGAGTATTCTGGATAACAGGTCCCATACCTGTATTGGCATATTCTCTGCCAGCACTATTTTGTTGTTATGTGACAATGTGGTATGTGATAAGGACATGCATTTTGCTGTGACCCCTGTTGACAACTCTGCACCCCTGTTCCATTACTGGGCTAGGCTGGGCATAAGAAGCAGTAATTGTAGATCTACATGACATGCTAATCCAGATTGCCAGTGTCAGTTTAGGTTGTACTAAACTAAATGTGAGTTTTATCTTGAAAAGTGAGAATTTGTGGTTTTGCTACACTGATATTTAAAGAGGTTGTTCACCTTTAAATGAACTTTTAGCATGAAGTAGAGAGTGATATTCTGAGGCCATTTGCAATTGGTTTCATTTTTTATTATTTGTGGTTTTTGCGTTATTTAGATTTTTATTCAGCAACTCTCCAGTTTGCAATTTCAGCAGTCTGATTGCTAGGGTCCAAATTACCCTAGCAACCATGCATTGATATGAATAAGAAACTGGAATATGAATAGAAAGATGAGTAATAAAAAGTACCAATAATAATAATAATAATAATAATAATAATAATAATAATAATAAATGTTTAGCCTTACAGAGCATTTGTTTTTAGATGGGGTCAGTGACCCCCGTCTGAAAGCTGGAAAGAGTCAGAAGAAGAAGGCAAATATTTCAAAAACTATAAAAAAGAAAAAATAGAGACCAAATGAAAAGTTGCTTTGAATTAGCCATTCTATAACATATTGTTAACTTAAACCACCCCTTTAACGACAAAAGAAGGGTAACCAACCTTGACGGTTTGAATTTATATGGTTTAAAAAGTAACCTTTTCAGTTATTACAGCAGCCACTAAAGAAAAGCCTGGTAAGATTATATCAATATTTAAAAGAAAAAAGCTTTGTAAAGAATTCTCTCATCAACCAACAATAACAATTTCTGTGTATAAACCGCTAGTAAAAATATTCAGGAGCAAGATGTGAAGTTCTGATAATGTGTTGAGCACATGATATGCGTAACCAAAACGCCCCGTGGTTCATTTATAGACACTGGGCAAATTTGCTCTTGGGCAGTATCCCATGGCAACCAATGAGGTGCATGTTTCATTGTTCTATCTGCAGCTACCTGAAAAAGAGCTAATCATTGATTTGAAGCTATGGGTTACTGCCCAGGTGCAAATTTGCACAGTATTTATAAATGAGCTCCCCTGTGTATATAATAAGGGCTCTTACACACGGCGGTTTTACCTGCGCTGCCCTGCTTTGCGATTTCTTCCGTTCAGCCACAGGGGAGCGCAGGAGTAGACGCAGTCAATTATTGTGAAGGGGGCTGTACTCACACAGACGCATGTAAGCGGCAAACGCAGGTGGGACGCAGCATGTTGCATTTCACCTGCGTTCGGCGCATGCATGCGTCTGCGTGAATACAGCCCCCTTTGCAACAATTGACTGCGTCTATTCCTGCGCTCCCCTGCGGCTGAACAGAAGAAAGCGCAACGCAGGGGAGCGCAGGTAAAAACACCCGTGTGTAAGGGCCCTAAGGCTATAATGACATTGTCCAGTAACCTGTAGCACCAGTTTCCTTTTATTGGCCTGATGCTGTTAGAATAATGAAAGCAAACATCTCATTGGCACCTTACTATACAATAAGGCATTGGGCATATTTTACTTTTTAAACACACTAATGAGTATTTTCTTGACATGCCATAAAACACAACAAATTGCGATATTTTGGGCCATGTTCGGATCACAGCAAGAAATGCCCCGATCCACTTGAAAGCCTGCTCGCCTCAGTGAGGCACACGTGGGAGCAGGGCCGCCATTAGAAATCACGGGGCCCCGTACAACAAAATTTTTGGGGCCCCCTGGGCCCCGCCCACACTGACGACCAAGCTCCACCCCATATCCCGCCCACTCCACATCGCAGTTAAAAGACCACACAGACATCAGCGCTAAAAAAGTAACCCCCCCCACACAAGTTGTAAAAAGCTATTGATGGTCAGGGCCCCCTTATAAAAACTTGGGGCCCCAACAAAAAAAAAATGTAAAAAAAACTAAAAAATAAACAAACATTGGTGGCAGGGGCCCCCTTATAAGTTAAAAACAAATTGGGGCCCCAAAAAAAATTAAAAAAAAAAATAATTTTTTTTTGAAAAAAAAAAAAAACATTGGCGGCAGGGGCCCCCTTATAAGTTAAAAACAAATTGGGGCCCCAAAAAAAAATTGGAAAAAAAAAAATTTTTTTTTGAATAAAAAAAAAACTGGTGGTAGGGGCCCCTTACAAGTTAAAAACAAATTGGGGACTCTCCATACACGGTCCAAAAATCCTACAAATCATCGATTCGTATGACCGGACCTTTGCATCTATGGCCAGCTTAAATGTCCGAATGCCAAAAACTCGAAAAATACAAGTTTTGTTTTTACTATAAAATCCAAATTTTTATCCAAAATAAAAACTCCGAATTTTTCAGGATTTATTAAACCCTGAGGTTGCAAAAAGTTCGAATCTGAACATCCGGCATCTCAGACCTGCCAAGGTTATATATACAGTAAGTCAATGGGAGAGGTCCCTATGCTATCTGGAAATTTCTGTGGTCTGTGCTGGGATTAGCCTGAAAATCAGACTATTTCGAAATGCGAAAAATTCTGGCTTTTAGTTGAAGAAACCCAAAAAATCATAATACAATACCATTTTTGTACTATTTTTTCTGGTTTTCCCCCAAATCGATTAATTTGTGCTGTTTTAATAATAAATAAGGTCAAATCATGGATTCTAGTTTGGTCTGACTTTTTTTAAAATAAAATATCAGAGAAGTTTGGATTTTCATAAATAACCCCCTAAATGTAGTTTCCGTGTCATACTTTCGGGTCAGGAAGGAGAATACCTTTCTCTGTGATTCTCTCTTTGTTTTGAGGTTACAGCCAGTACTAAGCTGCTATGTACAAAATATCTGCAGCTAAAAATAGGTTCCTCCTGTTTATTATACAGTGGGTGCAGTACTCCAGAGGTACCAAGCTCTTCTTTTCTCTTTTGGGTTCATGTAGGGATACTGGTTTCTGGCAGGGTCAGTATCAAGGTTTAACATGTGCCCTGGGCAACACTGAGCACCCTTAGGACAGTGGTTTGGTTTTTAGGCAATTGTAGTTCTAACGCCTCCTCTGATGCTGACATTTTGCCCTAGCGCTCACGGCTCAGTTAGAAAAGTTGATTTTTTAACCATAAAGCAGGTCCTTCAGGAGTATCTAGGAGTCCATATTCTAGCAACATCTCCCCTCAGATAGCCTGAATCAGGATTGTCCATCCACCAGCCACCGCTCTGGGACCCTCTAGGAGAGATAAAGGCCCCCAGTTTGGGAACCACTGCTTTGGGGGGGGGGAGTGTTCTACCTAAAAGTCGCCATAGACAGAACAATTACGATCTTTCTTGGAAAAGATCTCTCCAAGAAAGACCGTTCGTTTCAATATACACGTGTAGAGCCGAATTGTCAAATATACAGGGAGAAACAATAGAATTCTACCTGTAACTGACAATTCAGCACTAACAATGGCCGATGTTTGGGTCCCGTCAAAGGCACCCGATAAAAATTTTCAATCCAGCCCCGATCGACGAGCCGATCGATATCCAATTCTTCTGCCAATATCGGTCGGCTTGTTTCCCACCATACACGCACCGAATATCATACGAAAATGTGTTTCATATGATATTATCTGTGCGTCTATGGCCACTTTAAGCAAGACTTCCAGTTTAATATAATATTCTAGCTCTCACTAGCACGTATCACTGCAATTATGTAAAATGGAAATTACTGGTTGCCCAATGATCTGTTCAGCCTTTGTAAAGGAAAGTTATCGCTACCTCTATACATGGTATATACTCTAAGGACAGAATAATGCAAAGCATTGGTACTGACATATTACATTGCTATGTCAAAAAGGCAAGGTACAAGATATGGGACCTGTTATCCAGAATTCTTGGGACCCGTGGGTTTTCTGGATAGCGGATCTTTCCATGTTGGATCTTTATACCTTAAGTCTACTATTATTTAAGCACTAAATAAACCCAACAGGCTGGTTTTGCTTCCAATGAGGATTAATTATATCTTAGTTTGGAACAAGTACAAAGTTCGGTTTTAAAAAGGAAATCATTTTTAAAAAATTTTATTATTTGGATTAAATGGAGTCTATGGGAGATTCTGTAATTCAGAGCTTTCTGGATAACGGGTTTCTGGATAACGGATCCCATACCTGTACTGCATATATTAGGGCCTGTCCCCAAACTCTCTCTCTCTAACAAACTGATTGGTAAAAATGCCATTGTTAATCATTAGAAAGAGACAAATCAGATATACAGTAAGTAGGCAAACATGACTACACCTCCCCTTGGATCTCCACCAAGCTCTTTCTGGCTCTCATTTATTTACTAAAACAAAATCCCTGTAGAACACACTGCTATGTTGTAATATAGGCTACTGTAGGACACATTGGCTCAGGTACCCTGTTATTCTGTTGTTGCAGAGACAACACATTACTTCATCTAATTTACTCTGTAATTAACTTTCTGTCTGCACCATTATTCCATGCATGCAAAAGGCGCTAGGAAGAATGGGCCTACTGTATTTAAGCAAGTTATCATGGATTCCCGATAAGAAATAATGAACAAACACTTCCGGCTTTGCTTATTCACGCCCTTAGAACTTCTTCTTGTGTTTCCAGAAACTCAAGTTCCTCTTAATCATAAGACTTTTCCAGCGTACAGTCTGTTTCAGTAATTCTCATTGTATGGGTCCGGAACAAACAATTGCCTCCCTGTGCTGTTTAGGAGAGGTCACCGTGAATTGAGAGAAATTGTCTCCAATCATAGACCAGAACTCATTTTTTTGGGTCACAAAGCTGTCTTTCTGAGAAAATGTTTATTTTGTTCATGTTTGTTTTGTTGCTGTTTATTTTGTTCATGTTTATTTTGTTGAGGTTAAGACGTTTTTAGGAGGATGAAAAGTCAGTGTAAAATCAGATTAAATGTGCCGACGTGCTCCCCGAAGCACTTCTGCAATGAAGCTAAATTAGCTGGCAGAGAGGAAGGGGATGTGCACCAAAAATTGTTCATTTGCATAATGTATGAGAAGGCTTTCCCGGGGAGATTAGTCGCCCGAAGAAGAGGCGATTAGTGGCCGGGCGACTAAATCTCCCCAAATCTTCCAGTGTGTCTCTTCCCTGAAATTTTTTGTAGAACTAATTGTAATCCAATGCAATACAGGTATCGGTCCCTTATCTGCAGACCCATTATCCATAAAGCTGCAAATTAAGGGAAGGCCGTCTCCCATAGACTCCATTTTAAGCAAATAATTCTCCTTTTAAAAAATGATTTCCTTTTTCTCTGTAATAATAAAACAGTGGCTTGTACTTGATGGGAAATGAGCTGCATGAATCCACATTGGTGGCAAAACAATCCTATTGGGTTTAATTCATATTTTTAGCAAACTTAAAGGTATGCTGAAAAATCCCTTATCCGGAAACCCCGGATCCAGAGTTTTCCGGATTAGCTGTATTTGGTTACCCCTTTCTGTTCTCTGGTTCTGACTCTCGAAACAATGTAGCAGAAATCAGATCTCATCCAAGTAATATTAAAGTAGGCTTCCCTTAATTAAATAAATAACTAATCACCGATCCCCCCTAACGTAGTGATTCTCCCATAACTCATCTGACGGCATCATAAAAGCTAGGAAAACGAGGAAGAAAATAAAAAACGATTTCAATTGCTCAGCAAGATAAGCCGTTAGTCATTCCCAGTCAACCATTCAAGTCACTTAAATTGTTTTATTGTTCTATATGGAGAAATAGAAATATGTAAATGATTTGGAAATACTGTACTCTTGTAGATGTAGCTGAAGCAGAATTTGAATACTTCCCCTTTCTGTATCATACCAACCGCAATAAAACAAAACCCTTTTGTGATATACATACAGATATAAATATATATATATTGGTGATGGCATCCCCAGAGCTTGTTACGTGGGCACGTCTGATAAGGGCAGTGGTTTATTGGTAAGCCATAAGCGAGTGAGAATGTAGTCAGTCGGAGGCAGACATAATCCTAAAAGTTACTGTAAAATCAACTATTATCTTTTAAAAATTCTAATTGATGCCATGCACCTAATACACTGACCACATACAGCTATCCGAGATATGTCCTGTTATAATCAAACCCCATTTAATTTGTATAAGCCGCACCCCTTTTAGGGCCACACATCTGCATGGTACAATGAGGAGGTCGCATGTATAATATAAAATGAATTTGTTTAGATATTTTAGCCCTATGGCTGTTGAGCGAGACCCCAGGCCTCTAGTATCCATGGTACAGTTGGGGGAGCGACGTGACCGGTATTTTGCAGTCAGATGATGATGGGGTGCTTTATGTGTTCGGTATAGGTACAGTACCGTAAATACATCTGTGTATAAATAAAGAAAATTGAATGTTTGTGCTCCTATAGGCTGAGCTATTTTAAAGGGAAACTAATGCCTAAAAATAAAAAATGCTGTATTTTATAGAGTGAACTGTACCAGCCTAGATGTTCAGCAGTTTTATAATTTGGCCTTCAAGTTATCAGCTGCAGCTCCCCATCTTCCAGGGTTGGGCTGGACCTACAAGAAACTGGGTAAAAAAGATGTTGGAATCAGGCCCTTGTGGGCCCCACCATCCCAGACTCATGGGAGACACTAGGTGCTGCTCACTGACATCCCCCACTGGCTCTGATCACACTCATAATAATAAAAAACAAGCTACATGTGGGGGGGCTGGCAGAGGGGGTGTGTGGGGGCCCCTGAGACAGCAGCGCCATGTGGGCACCAGTCCCCCAGTCTGATGCTGCCATCTTGTAGGCCATATTTGCACTGCACATGCTCATAATGTCCTGGGCTGCTGTTGAGACACTTAGTTTCAAGTGAAAAAAGTTGAATTTCTAGCTATTTTTTGTGTACTTCGACTAGGGAATAGTCATACTTCGATTCGAATTTGGAAAAACGTCTAAATTCGAAGGTCGAATTTTTTTTGAAGTACTGTCTCTTTAAAACTTCGACGTCAACCATTCACCACCTAAAAGCTGCCGAAGTGCTGTTGTAGCCTATGGGGGACCTCCTACGACCTGTATGGAGGCAATTGGGGGAGTTTCGGAAATCGAAGGTTGAAGTTAAAAAGACTTCAAAGTACGATCCTACGATTCGAAGTAGCCCGAATTCGGCCCACTTCAACCCCAAAAAAACGTCGACTTCCATTCGATTGGTCTTTTTGAATTCGAAGTTCGAAGTTTTTTTAACTTCGACTTTTGATAAATCTGTCCCTTAGGGGCAGATTTATCAAGGGTTGAAGTGAAAATTCAAATTTAAAAATTTGATTTTCGAGGGGCATACTTATCAAGGGTCGAATTTCAAATTGAAAAAACTTCAAAATTCGATTTTTTTTTTTAGGTCAAATAGGTCAGTTTTCAATCGAATAGGTCCATATTTGGGCCGAATTCGAATCATACGAATTGAAGGAATAGCGCATTCGATCGAATTCGATGTGAAGTTTTTCCAAAAAAAACCTTAGATTTTTCAAAGTCCACCAATTGACTCCAGATCTAGGAGGTCCCCCATAGGCTTAAACAGCAATTTGTCATGTTTTAGATGGCGAATGGTCAAAGTCGTAGTTTTAAAGAGACAGTACATGATAAATATCGATATTCGAATAGTCTATTTTTTTTAAATTTGAATCAAATTTTGGACTATTCGATAGTCGAAGTACACTTAGGGGCAGATTTATCAAAGGTCGAGGTGAATTTTCGAATGAAAAAAAAGTCAAATTTCGAGCTATTTTTTGTGTACTTCGACTAGGGAATAGTCCAAATTAGATTAAAATTTGAATATAGAAATTTATTATGTCTCTTTAAAAATTCGACTTCAACCATTCTCCATCTAAAACCTGCTGAATTGCTGTTTAAGCCTATGGGGGACCTCCTAGAACCTATTTGGAGTCTATTGGTGGACTTTGAAATAACTACGTTTTTTGGGGCAAATACTTAGTTTCGAATTAGATCAAATGCACTAAAACTTCGATTCGAACGATTCGAATACAACCTACTCATCCGAAGTTAAAAACTTTTTTTAAATAAATTTCGATTGGTCTTTTTTTTTTTATTCACATTTCGAAAGTTATGGGAGTTCAAAAAAACTCAGATTACTTCAAAATTCAACCCTTGATAAATCTGCCCCTAAATTTAGGGGTTTCTGGTTTCACCATGTAATGGGAATCTAAATGAATCACTAAGCCTTGTAATGTGATATTTCTATTCTATTTGTACTGTATATTGTGAGTGGCTCCCTAAGCTCAGTAAGTGACAGCAGCACAGAGCATGTGCAGTGAATCAGCAGAAAACAAGATGGGGAGCTACTGGGGCATCTTTGGAGACACAGATCTTTACTGTTAAATGTTTGTAGGGCAATTGGGCTGGTATGGAAGCCTAAAACAGAGGGTGTGACATTTTTTTTGTAGAACTTAGGTTCACCTTTAAATTCCTGGATGAGTCATATGAGCAGACTGACACCAAGCTGGCATAGCGATGATGCGGTTTATTTTTTTTCCGTGCAGTTGCAGAACTGTCAATGACTTGAAAACAAAAGATTAAGAGGGGGTTCAAGTACAGGAAAGGGCTGGGCCAACCGACAGCTTTAAAGGGCAAGCTCTGGACTTGCCAGATTACACTCTGCCTGACTGAAGAGTTTTCATGTGTTATCTCTGTAATATTGTCGGGTTATTTATGGAAGCAGTCTATGAAAACACTCTCTATAGCGTGCACAGTGACGTGGGCGACTTAATTGCTGTGCTTGTGACTGTAGACCGCACATTTGACTTTTAATGTGTTTTTATTTTGTCTTGTTTGCTGTATAGTATATATATAGATATATATATATATATATATATATATATATATATATATATATATATATATATATATATATATCTATATATATATATATATATATATAATTATCTGACAGTGAGCATTCCGGCGGCAAGAATGTAATTAAAGTCTTTGAGGAAACGAATATTAAAGGGATACTGTCATGGGAAAACGTGTTTTTTTCAAAGCGCATCAGATAATAGTGCGGCTCCAGCAGAATTCTGCACTGAAATCCAATTCTTAACAGATTTTCTTATATTCAATTTTGAAATCTGAGATGGGGCTAAACATGTTGTCAGTTTCCCAGCTGCCCCAGTCATGTGACTTGTGCCTGCACTTTAGGATGGAACTACTTTCTGGCAGGCTGTTATTTCTCCTACTCAATGTAACTGAATCAGTCTCAGTGGGACTTGGCTTTTACTATTGAGTGTTGTTTTTAGATCTACCAAGGAGCTGTTATCTTGTGTTAGGTACTTGCTATCTGGTTACCTTCCCATTGTTCTTGTTATGTTTTGGGTAGCCGAGGATGAATAGAGTATAACAGTGCTTTATTAGCAGGCTCATGCAGGCATTACACAACAGTAACTTTCACTTTAAAGCTGATGCACAGTATAAGTCTCGGCACAGTGACATCTACAGGCCATTTGTATAAACATCACAGTTCTGTTGTTAGGTTGGGATGGGGAGGTGGGGGTGATATCACTCCAACTTGCAGTACAGCAGTAAAGAGTGACTGAAGTTAATGAGAGCACAAGTCACATGACCAGGGGCAGCTAGGAAATTGACATAATGTCTTGCCCCATGTCAAATTTCAAAATTGAATATAAAAAAATCTGTTTGCTCTTTTGAGAAATGGATTTCAGGGTAGAATTCTGCTGGAGCAGCACTATTAACTGATGTGTTTTGTAAAAAAAACATGTTTTCCCATAACACTAACAGGGCAATCAAAGGCCGCACTACTTGTATGATTCACACAAATGAAAAAGTATTTAGTGACTCATCTGCTGCTGGGGAGAAAACCACAGATATCCGGACGTGCACCTATACATCGTGCCTGTAATAAAACCTACCCACGTGGGCCTGCAGTACATTCTTATTATTCAACTTTTTGGAAAAAATAAACAGTTTCCCCATATGCAAATTAGGATTCAGATTCTGTTCAGCTGGGCGGAACGATTAGTCGGATCCGAATCCTGCTGAAAAGGCCTAATCCTGGCCAAATTCCAGAACCGAATTCTGGATTCGGTGCATCCCTAGTAATTTGGACCCTAACAACCAGATTGCTGAAATTGCAATTAAATACTGGGAGGCACGGAAGGGGTGATGAGCCTTTATCAGTTCCCTTTTCTTTGTGTACTTCCCCAAAGTCTCTGGCCTGCTCCCCACTAGTAGTTACACCATTGCTGGTGAGGCTATACATCTCTTTTCCTAAGTGTGTGTCCAGAAATCCTGCCATAAAGCAAGAAAGGATTGCTGCTCCTGTTCCATAAAGCAAGCTACTGCAGTGTCAGGAGTACCAGGAAATATTATATTCCATCTTCCAAAGTAAATACTTTCCACAAAAGTTGTACTACTATTCAACTTTAGTATAATATAACTTTATACTAGGGATGCACCGAATCCACTTCACTTTCGCAAAAGATTCGGCCGAATACCGAACCTAATTTCCATATGCACATTAGGGATGGGGAAAACATTTATTACTTCCTTGTTTTGTGACAAAAAGGCATGCAATTTTCCTTCCTGCCCTAATTTGCATATGCAAATTAGGATTCGGATTCAGTTCGGCCGGGCAGAAGGATTCGCCCGAATCCGAATTCTGCTGAAAAAGACCGCATCCTGGGCGAATCCCGAATTGAATCCTGGATTCAGTGCATCCCTACTTTCATACATTTTATTTCAGGCACAAGAATGCAGCATTCGTTTAAATTAGTGACTTCGAGAAACAAAATACACACAGCAAGCTTATTCTTTGATGATAAAAATCGACTAATTCATATCTTGTGCTCATTTGTTGATGGTTTAGGCTGCTGTGAGTGCAGAAAGTAGGAACACGGAAAGTTGAAGTGAAATTCACAAACCTATAATAGCAGGTGTAACTAAATATTTTTCCAGCCACACCTAATCTTGTATTCTGTGTTCTGTTTATTAATGAGAAAGGCATTATGTGAGTGAGACAGGCCAACTGTAACTACAATGGTGCCAAATGAAAAAGGAAAGTTTATTCTAAAGCTGTTTGGCACTTTGGAGTTGGTGAGGAAGATAAGAAAACAAACATTTCCAGAGTCTATTATCCCACTGTTACTATAGGCACCATCTCTCCCTACTATTCCCAGAGACTATTATCCACTGTTACTATAGGCACCATCTCTCCCTACTATACCTGCTATCCCACAGTCACACTCCCTTCCCAGAGACTATTATCCCACTGTTACTATAGGCACCATCTCTCCCTACTATACCTGCTATCCCACAGTCACACTCCCTTCCCAGAGACTATTATCCCACTGTTACTATAGGCACCATCTCTCCCTACTATACCTGCTATCCCACAGTCACACTCCCTTCCCAGAGATTATTATCCACTGTTACTATAGCCACCATCTCTCCCTACTATACCTGCTATCCCACAGTCACACTCCCTTCCCAGAGACTATTATCCCACTGTTACTATAGGCACCATCTCTCCCTACTATACCTGCTATCCCACAGTCACACTCCCTTCCCAGAGACTATTATCCCACTGTTACTATAGGCACCATCTCTCCCTACTATACCTGCTATCCCACAGTCACACTCCCTTCCCAGAGACTATTATCCACTGTTACTATAGGCACCATCTCTCCCTACTATACCTGCTATCCCACAGTCACACTCCCTTCCCAGAGACTATTATCCCACTGTTACTATAGGCACCATCTCTCCCTACTATACCTGCTATCCCACAGTCACACTCCCTTCCCAGAGATTATTATCCACTGTTACTATAGCCACCATCTCTCCCTACTATACCTGCTATCCCGCAGTCACACTCCCTTCCCAGAGACTATTATCCACTGTTACTATAGGCACCATCTCTCCCTACTATACCTGCTATCCCATAGTCACACTCCCTTCCCAGAGACTATTATCCACTGTTACTATAGGCACCATCTCTCCCTACTATACCTGCTATCCCACAGTCACACTCCCTTCCCAGAGACTATTATCCCACTGTTACTATAGGCACCATCTCTCCCTACTATACCTGCTATCCCACAGTCACACTCCCTTCCCAGAGACTATTATCCCACTGTTACTATAGGCACCATCTCTCCCTACTATACCTGCTATCCCACAGTCACACTCCCTTCCCAGAGACTATTATCCACTGTTACTATAGACACCATCTCTCCCTACTATACCTGCTATCCCACAGTCACACTCCCTTCCCAGAGACTATTATCCACTGTTACTATAGGCACCATCTCTCCCTACTATACCTGCTATCCCACAGTCACACTCCCTTCCCAGAGACTATTATCCACTGTTACTATAGGCACCATCTCTCCCTACTATACCTGCTATCCCACAGTCACACTCCCTTCCCAGAGACTATTATCCCACTGTTACTATAGGCACCATCTCTCCCTACTATACCTGCTATCCCACAGTCACACTCCCTTCCCAGAGACTATTATCCCACTGTTACTATAGGCACCATCTCTCCCTACTATACCTGCTATCCCACAGTCACACTCCCTTCCCAGAGACTATTATCCACTGTTACTATAGACACCATCTCTCCCTACTATACCTGCTATCCCACAGTCACACTCCCTTCCCAGAGACTATTATCCCACTGTTACTATAGGCACCATCTCTCCCTACTATACCTGCTATCCCACAGTCACACTCCCTTCCCAGAGACTATTATCCACTGTTACTATAGACACCATCTCTCCCTACTATACCTGCTATCCCACAGTCACACTCCCTTCCCAGAGACTATTATCCACTGTTACTATAGGCACCATCTCTCCCTACTATACCTGCTATCCCACAGTCACACTCCCTTCCCAGAGACTATTATCCACTGTTACTATAGGCACCATCTCTCCCTACTATACCTGCTATCCCACAGTCACACTCCCTTCCCAGAGACTATTATCCCACTGTTACTATAGGCACCATCTCTCCCTACTATACCTGCTATCCCACAGTCACACTCCCTTCCCAGAGACTATTATCCCACTGTTACTATAGGCACCATCTCTCCCTACTATACCTGCTATCCCACAGTCACACTCCCTTCCCAGAGACTATTATCCCACTGTTACTATAGACACCATCTCTCCCTACTATACCTGCTATCCCACAGTCACACTCCCTTCCCAGAGACTATTATCCACTGTTACTATAGGCACCATCTCTCCCTACTATACCTGCTATCCCACAGTCACTACCATGAGACTATTATCCCACTGATACTATAGGTACTACCTAGTCTGTCACTATTTTGTTTCTGCATTCCAAAAATTATTGGAAAATTAGTGATGCACAACTCATCCATTTGGGTTATATCAGTCTGGCACATGTACCACAAGCAGGGCAGACAAGTGAGGGGGATATATAAGGTTAGAAGAATGTGCAATCTGAAATGACAGAGCAGAATACTTAGAATACTGTGAATCAGGGCAGTAAACGCCAAGTTTCATAAACATTATCTAGTCCTTTTTAATTGTACAGCTCACAGTTTATCATAGTTCTTGCTCTGAAGTAGCGAAATTACAGATTAGAAATAAACAGACCTGTTTCCATTGGAAACGTATCTTGGAGGAAACGGTTGCAGGGCAGAGCAGATTATGTGCATTTTGCAAAAAGTTTCATGTTCCTCTAAATTCTGTTAAAGGGAAACAAACTTTGATGGTGGTGGGTTATTCTTAAAGAAAACGGCAACTTGGGAAACTGTACACATGTAAGCATTTGATTGGGCTGTTTTCTTTTTCAAATATACTGGGTTACATACTGTACAGTGTTGCCAATTCTTAATTCCAGCTGTAACCTTAAAAAGAAGTAATCCATATAAAGACTTGCAGGGATAAAGTTAATTAGGTGTTCCTACTTGGCCCATAGAGAATTCTCCTGAAAAAACACAGAATATGGAACCTTGTCCAGAATGCAATAAAAACCCGTTGGGCCTTAATGGGACCTACTGGCCCAGTTCTGCTCCCCTGCACAGACCCTGCTCTTCACCTGCAATCCGGACCCCCAAGCTCATACCCTGCCTGGGACCATCAGACATAAATTTAAGGAGGGGGAGGCAAAGGGGTGCACAGAATTGCTCCTTTGAATCCCACAGGGACATCAGTAGCTGCTAGAAATTGGTTTCAATATTTTCTCTAGGGCAAGTGGTTTATGATGATTCCACAGAAACGAATGAAAATGATTTTTAGGAAGCCTCAAGCTAGGCAGTGGGGCTCAAGGTGCAACACAGTTTAGAGGCAGCGTATCTCTTAAGGCTATTTTCAGCTATTTCAGCTATTTTCAGCTATGAGATAGTTTCTATCTCATTCTCATGATGAGCTTTGCACAGTCGCAAGCTTAAAACAAATTCCGATCTGATATATACATATAGGAGTTACTTTTTAGGGCTGCCTTTTAAAGGAAAACTATACCCCCCAAACAATGTAGGTCTCTATTAAAAGATACTGAGTAAAACAGCTCATGTGTAAAACCCTGCTTCATGTAAATGAACCATTATCATAATAATATACTTTTCTAGTAGTATGTGCCATTGGGTAATCATAAATAGAAAATTGCCATTTTAAAAAATAAGGGCCGCCCCCTGGGATCGTAAGATTTACTGTGTACACATACAAACCACATATAAGGTCACATGAGCCAATTAACAGACAGAGATCTGCCTTTTGCTTCCTCACTTCTTCCTGTTACAGTTAGTGTTGTAGTATTTCTGGTCAGGTGATCTCTGAGGCAGCACAGATAGAGTCACAAAATTGTGGTTCAAGGCAAGAGATGTAAAAGGGCAATATTTATGTAAATATATATTCCAGTTTGGTAAGATTCTTTAATATGTCATTCAATTTGATAAAAACTATCTGTTGCTTAAGTATTCATTTTGGGGGTATAGTTTTCCTTTAACTGCCTCTTCAACAGTTTTCCAGCCACCGAGGCCCGCATTGCACAAACACCATAAACAGAAGAGAAACTGGCTTTTAATACAATACAGGTTGCTATAAAAAGAAGCGAAACTGTGGCCTGTTAAACAAATGACTATTCAGTGTGTAGGAAGGCTGAACGAAAGGGAATAATACCCAAGCATGCTTTTCTGCACATCAAAGAAACATTAAACCCTTAAACTTTCCTGCTTTATTGCGTATGGGTCAGATGCATACATATGGACTCCAGGTATTTTATTATTTCTGAAAAATGGAACAAGAGCTGCAAGAAATGGGCACAGGTAGCTCTGTTTATGTGCATTTTTCATATTCCCCTCATCAGCTCTTTGTGCTTCTAGATTGGAACAAAGAGAGGGATCCTTACTAGGAGGACTGGAGAGAATAGTTGCACCTTACTCTGAATGTAGCACTGCGTCCTGTGGTAATCACGTGGGTGGCATGTGGGTGCCAGTAATCTGTGCATAGGCCCATAGGAGGTGAAATTTTGTGCTCTTTAGTAATCTAGTGCTTTTTCTCCTAGCAATGATCACGTATGAGTTATAATTCTTTTACGCCAGGGATAGCTGGAGTTTTTTTTTATTTAAGTCCCCTTTGAATATGCAGATAAAGCTTATAACAAGCTTAAAAGTGTGGTTCACCTTTAACTTATAGTATCCTATAGATACCTATAGAAAATTCTAAGCAACTTTTCGATTGGCCTCCGTTCTTTCTTTTTTTATTGTTTCTTAATCATTTGCAAGGGCTGCACCCCTCCTCTGGAACTCTCTCCCACGGTCTGTCCGACTTTCTCCCAACTTTTCTGCTTTCAAGAAATCTCTTAAAACGCACTTCTTTCGAGAAGCCCCTCACTCTGCTAAACTACCAAATGCAACACCACATACAGTACCACATTTCTCAGCCATTGAATTCAATCTTGCCCACTCCCACACCTTGTGTATTGCTCCCTTCCCTTTAGAGTGTAAGCTCTTTTGCATAGGGCCTTCCTCACCTTTTGTACCAGGATTGATTGTGATGTGTGTAACTCCATATGTTCTATGTATATAATTCATGTGATTTAGTTGTATAATCACAGTTACTATACAGTGCTACGCAATATGTTGGCGCTATATAAATACATGTTAATAATAATAATTTCCAGTTTTCAAACTATAAGGCTAAAAATGTGTTGTTATTACTACTTTTGTTACTCATTTTTCTATCCAGGCCTCTCCTATTCATATTCCAGTCTCTTATTCAAATCAATGCATGGTTGTTAGGGTAATTTGGACCCTAGCAACCTGATTGCTGAAATTGCAAACTGGAGAGTTGCTGAATAAAAAGCTAAATAACTCAAAAACCATCAATAATAAAAAATGAAAACCAATTGCAAATTGTCTCAGAATATCGCTCCATACATCATACTAAAAGTTAATTTATAGGTGAACAACCCCTTTAAAGATATAGGAATACATTGCTCAGGCATTGTACCATAGCACCAACAATATACAGAACAGATTTAGAGAACAGAGCAAATAAGTGGTCTCCCCAAATCTCACCCTAATTTGCCTTCAGACTGAGCCCTCTTCAACCACTTCTCAATAGTGATGGCCGAATAAATTCGCCAGGCATAAATTTGAGGTGAATTTCCTTGTTTCGCCCCCGGCAGATAAATTTGCATAACTCCTGCAAAAACTTAGACGCAGTCGGAAAAGTCGCTTGCATCAAACACTTTATTTTGTGAGTTTTACACCATTTCGCGAATTTCACTGGAAATTCCTTTTTTTTTAGGCGAATCGATACGGGAGAAATTCGCCCATCACTACTTGCCAAGACAGTGGGGATGGCTCTACAGATTGGGAACGGCTGCTCAAACATTTAAAAGCACACAAATTTGTACGCAAAATTCAATTTTGATTTGGACCTACCCACCACCATGTCCATAGGGTACACAGAAATGACAATTTAATGCACACAGCTTTTTAGCAATCTAAACATACGGTACTGAAATCTCAGTTAAAAGAACAATGACAGAAAATGAATTTCAATTTCATAAGTGCTAAGATGACAAGTATATATCTATCAAGAATGATTAACCATATTTTCCCACTAGCTAAATTTCTTGTTTAATGTGTAATTAAAATCAATGCCCTAATCAAAGGTTACAGGGCGCCAACGCCCAATTGTGTCAGTTTCCTTGAAACTTTAAAATGGTTTGTTGCATGTGAATATGCTGAACTGAGAAGATGCCAATGCACCCACTACACCCTGGGGTCCCCGTGGTCTGTTTTGCTATGTCCTTATCAAAATGGATTGAATTTTTTGAATAAATGTCCAAAAAAATTACTTTTTTTTTTTACAGTTCACTATATATGCAAATTCCACACCAGCAATTTTAGGAGATGAAAAACGTGATAAGATAAAAATGTACAAATGCAAATATAAAATGATGATACGCCAGAAATACCTTGTTCTAGGACAAGGGTACCCAACCTTTTTTTACGCGTGAGCAACACAAGCATGAAAAAAGTTCACGGGGGTGCCAAATAAAGGATATGATTGGCTATTCAGTTGCCGTATGTGGACTGGCAGAATACAAGTGGTTCTATTTGTCAGTAAACCTGGTTTTAAAAAAACCAAAACTTTTCTCCAAGCCTGGAATTGAAAAATAAGCACCTGCTTTGAGGCCACTGGGAACAACATCCGAGGTTTTGGGGAGCAACATGTTTCTCACAAGCTACTGGTCGGGGATCATTATTGTAGGAGAATCAGTCATCCAGTATGGATTCCTTATTACTGCCATAGCCTTCTGTGGAGCGGAACTTTAACAACAGGTATAAATACAAAGAGAGCAAGAGCATAGGACTCTGGGAACTAATAAAGATCCTCATAACTGTTTCTGAAAACTCTTCCTCCTTATTTTATAATTATTATGTCTGCTCGGCTGTAACAATAACCACCTCATTATTGGCCTCAAGGCTTGTTTCTTTGACCACGTTTTACAATCCATATGACTTACTAGGTGCAATACAGCAGTATATATTTTTTATAGCAATAAAACAGTTGTAAACGTTGGCCAATTCTTTCACAGTGTGATTATTATTCTCGTATATTTATGTGCTCCCGTGGGTCAGTTTTATACTACAACTATGATGATGCCTTATCCCTTTGGAACTGCATGGCTCCCACGCATGGTGCATGATGTTATAGGTAAAATCAGTGGCACAGGAAACTATTAGTTCCACATTGGCCGCTCAAAATTGTTTCGGGAACCCCTTTATTTACACGGAATAGCAGATACCAGAAAAAAACTTAATGAGATTTTGGCTGCCAAAACAGCATACCGCATTAAACTCCTTAAAAAATTGTATTATACTAAAGGCAATAAAGCAGATAAACTGTTGGTAGCTCAACTTAAGCAACATCAGGCCCATAATAGAATTACTCATATTACCAGTGGAAGGGGTAGGTTGACGGATCCCAAGCTAATCGCTAATGAGTTTGCTAACTACTATTCTAAACTTTACAATTTGAAGGATGACGACTCCCTCCCTAAACCTACTTTGGCTAATATTCAGGAATTCTTCAGTAAGCTTGCTATCCCACGCCCCACTCCCGTTCAATTAGAATCACTGAACGACAAAATTTCGCTAGAGGAAATTGTAACAGTTATCAAATCCTTAAAGACTCATAAAGCCCCGGGACCTGATGGGTTTACTAACGCCTATTATAAAACCTTCTCGGATATACTTGCCCCACAATTATTACAGTTGTTTAGACACATTATGGACAAGGGTACGATAAATAAAGAATATCTCCAGGCCCAAATTGTCACCATTCCCAAACCAGGGAAACCACTTGATCAATGCCAAAACTATCGCCCGATTGCGCTCCTGAACACTGATCTCAAGATTTATGCTAAGATTCTGGCCCTTAGACTTAACCAAATTCTCCCTTCTTTGATAAATCCGAATCAGGTTGGTTTCATCCTTCATAGACAAGGTTCGGATGGCACACGTCGGTTTCATGATCTTATACATGTTATTAGAAAACAAGGCTCTCCAGCTATTTTATTGTCCTTGGACGCCGAGAAAGCATTCGATAGGGTGAACTGGCATTATCTTGCGGAGACTCTCCGGCAATACCATCTGGGTCCGAACTTTATTAAAGCTGTGCTTCCCCTTTATTCCAGCCCTACAGCCAGGATCTGTACGGCGGGCGCCCTATCGAATGCTTTCTCTGTCACTAATGGCACAAGGCAGGGATGCCCACTATCCCCTTTGATATTTGCATTGATGGTAGAACCATTGGCTCAAAGGATCAGAGAGGATGTTAATATTACAGGAGTGCAATCTAAGTCAAAACAACATAAGATTGGTTTGTTTGCGGACGACGTTTTACTCTCACTTACAAATGTTGCTGTTTCTCTCCCTAATCTCTTTAAAGTTTTAGCTGAATTTCAGAGTGTGTCCTGGTATAAAATTAATCACTCTAAGACCCAGGCTCTCCCCTTTAATGTTCCACATATGGCGCTGCAAGGCTTGCAGCATGTGTATGACTTTGATTGGAGGGAGTCCTCTATAACGTATTTAGGCATTAGACTTCCTAAAGACCCGGCTAACATTTACAAATTGAACTATCAGCCCCTCCTGAGACTCACGGAATCGGAATGTGAGCGATGGAGAACAACATGTGTTTCTTGGCTGGGGAGGATAGTTACAATAAAAATGAACCTCCTTCCTAAGATATTGTATCTTTTTAGGACTCTCCATATAGCCCTACCTACTCATTTTTGTCAGACGATACAGAAAGTCCTCAATCGGTTTATTTGGGCATGTAAACCCCCTAGAATAGCTTTCCAATGTGCACAATTTCCAAGACGCTCTGGAGGGTTTGGCATTCCGAATATTAAACTGTATTATCACGCATCCATATTAGAAGTGATTGTTAGATTGCATTCCCCACCTGCTTTACGAGATTGGGTTGATTTGGAAGCAGACTATGCTGAAGATGGCAGGTTGACACAGCTGTTCTGGCTTCCCCAGCATTCTCGGCCCCCTAACTTAGGGTTATTACCAACGACCACAGTCCTCCTACGTATTTGGGATGTTTTAAATAAAAATCGAGGGCTCACCACTTTTCCTTCCCCGCTCACCCCTATATTGGCATTGAAATACGTTATTCCTAATGTTAATTTGCATCTCTGGGACTCTAAGGGTATCTCTACTATTGGTCACCTATATTTTGTTTCCTCCTTGTTGAGTTTTGATGATCTCGTTAATAAATATCAGCTCCCTCGAAATCAATGTTATGCTTATCTTCAAATTGTTCATTTGTTGCAATCCTACATTCCCAACGTTAAAACCATGAGGCCTCGTACCAGAATTGAATACCTTTGTCACGCAGCATGGAATGGTAGAGCGATTATCTCGGACTGCTACCAACAGCAATTGCAGTTGCCGGAAGACTTTAAATTCCCTTATATGCTAAAATGGGAGGAAGACTTACAAACCCAATTTACGTCACATCAATGGCAACGATGCCTCACGGCTTCGAAAGGGGCCTCATGTTGTACTAATCATGTGGAAACTCATACGAAAGTAACACACCGTTGGTACCTTACTCCACAACGAATAGCTAAAATGTCACCCCACTACTCTCCGCTTTGCTGGAGGAACTGTGGTGCGATTGGCTCCCTTCTGCATATGTGGTGGCTGTGTCCAACAGTTCAACCATTTTGGGCTGCAGTGTTTGCTCTGGTTAAGGGTAGACTGAACTGTGACCTGCCCCTCCAGCCCCAAATAGGACTATTGCAGATTTACCCTGATAACTGTTCTTATGATAACCCGAAATTACTATTTCACGTGTTTAATACTGCGGTCACGCTAATTGCGCAGACATGGAAGCTGAATGTGACCCCTACCATATCTTGTTTACTGCAACATCTGGACTCAAGGGAACTTATGGAACGCATGGCAGCAGATTCTGTGGATGCTAAGCTTAAATGTGCTCAAATCTGGGACCCGTGGCACCCCATTACAGCTGATTGATTCATTGTCTTTGAATGACTCTGCTTCTGAGATTTCTCACAGCCTACTGAATGCCCTGTTCTATTGTGATTATCTACTTGCCTGAGTGTTTGCCATGTACTGCCGTGTATTATTTTATTTAATTTTCTTTCTCTCTTTTGTTTGTATTCTTTTTCTACTTTGGTTTTGCTATTCTTATCTTTTATTTTCACTGTGTTACCTCAATCTGTATAGCATGCGATGTTGATATGTAGGCTTTTTTGTGAGTTTCTTCAATGCAACGTATCACTGTTATGTATGCCTTTATTACACAATAAACCTGCAAATTGAAAAAAAAAAATTGTTTCGGGAACGCTTAGACATCCATCTAATGACATGTTTATACAATATACAATTATTTATACAACAATTAGTTGCATTGTGGCCTCATTGGGACAGGAATTAAACCATCCCAATATGGGATACATTTATCAAAAAGTGAAGTTAGTGATCACCACAGTCCACAGAGTGAAATTCTGTCATTCTCCATTTATTTCTATGGGTTTTTTTTAAAAGAGTATTTATCGATGGTTGAAAGTGAAAGTTCATCCTTTGATAAATATGCCTTTCAAAATCCCATAGAAATGAATGAAGTGGCGGAATTTCACTCTAGAGGACTGCGGCGATTTCTAACTTTACTTTTTATAAATACACCCCATGGTTTCTTGGATAGTTTATGGCAAAACCCACACACAATGATTAGTGACGGTAAATCTGTGGCAGTGATGTGTGGGTCACGAAAAACCCAACCCGCAAAACCTTAACCACACCGGATCATAACCCGTAAAATGTTGCCATTAGGAGCTGCCCCCAACCTGTACCCACGTCTTTTGCCTCTGTACGGCACTTCTGTGTGTTCCTCTGGTTCCCAAACAGGAAATATTCAGGAGCAGTAGAGAAGTTACTTCTCCAGTCTAACCCTCACCAAACCCTAACTGCAATGGTTGGCCAAATTGCAGCCAGAACCCTCCCAGTGGTCAACCTGCAGGTTATCGTGGGTTTCAGGCAGTGTCGGACTGGGACACCATGGGCCCATCCAAAATTTTGACCAGGGGCCCACCAATTAATCTTAGACCAGGGGCCCACCAATTAATCTTAGACCAGGGGCCCACTCTTCCTCTCCTTTCTTCCTCTCCTCACTCAACCTCTATTATCCTAGACTCTTTTCTTTACATACTATAATCTATTTTTCCAACTATTTAGCCTCTTTGCTCTCATAAAAATAGGGAATGGCAATGAAATAGGCCAAATCTTTAGCAGCATGAGGGTCCACTGACACCTGGGCCCACCAGGACTTTTCCTGGTATCCTGGTGGGCCAGTCCGACACTGGTTTCAGGTCAACCCACACATCACCAATCTGTGAATTACAAAGTTACCTTCTGGTGCCTCATTATATCCGAAAATCTCTATTGTGTCACCAGAATTGCAGAATCCATACCATGTCCCTAAAAGTAATATCCAGGAGGTTTTCACTTTCCATGATAAATTTCACAGTGTTGAGTATGTCAGTGCCTTCCAGTTTTTTACCACTTTATGGGCACAAATGTTATTGTTATTGAGATTTTTATGGTCATCCCTTGGAGGGGTGACACCAGACCAAGGACCTCTACTTGGAAAACATTGGTGAATGTGATAGAAGAACCAGCACTGCCCATTCTGGAGTTTATTGGATCTAACTGAGAAAGAGGTCATCAGTGTAACCAGTACTTTATCCAAGAATTGCTTATTATATGGGTATAAATAGCCACTGCCAGGACAACAGGTCCACTTTAAGGTAAAAATGGCTTGTTTACTGGTTTATTGGCTAAATCCATATCTCACATAACATTATAGGGAGAACTAGGCTTTATGGAATATAATGGCGTGTCCACTAGGTTCTTAAAACCAATCATTATTACACAAGGGCGCATTGAATGGGCCTAAATTTATGATGTTATAATATATATATATATATATATATATATATATATCATGGTGATACACAAGTGCCTTCTAGGCTCAAGACAGAACAACAAGCAGCATTCCTCCACCAGGTTAGTTTATAGAGACGATATGGTTTACACCTCTTGACTTTATCTAATCTGAGCAAAAGTCCAACCAGGAAACACATTTCTCCTCTATTTAAGGTCAAGTTGTGTGAGTAAAAGTGTAAGGATTCTGGGAATGCTGTTCTGCAAATATTGACTTCTTGCTGCACAGAGACATCCATTCAGTGATACATACAGTCTTCCAGCCCTTGAACAACTCTCTTATTTTACTAATTAACCAAATTCTACACTCCCGTCTTCGTTCACTGTAATCTTTCCATTTCAAAGCCTTGAAAATTTTAATTTTATTTTATTTAATGGAATGTTTTATGAAAAACTAAGAAAATGATTAAAATATAAAGTTTTGTACTTAATTTTTTTATTTCAATTGCTAAGAGGAAACTTCATAGAACTCTAGGGATGCAGCCTTCTTGCTATTTTTATTCTATTTTTTTTATTAACAAGATGATGACTGTAAATTCTTTGCGGAACGTTGTGGGCTTTCAAAGGCATTTGTCAGTGTGTGCAGACCTTGAATTGCTCCCTCTTCATATTTACATAGAGATAGCGCTTAGCTACAGACTACAGACCTTATTAAGCACCTATCAGTATAATAGGAATTTTATACAACCAGAGATAAGACCACTTGTTTATTTACAGATGAAGCCTGTATGTTTCATTACTTGGCATTTCACACCAGTGTCAGATATGGTGGTACCATAAATCAGCAGTTAGATCTGTCTATCAAGCACTGTCTGCTCTATGTGAGTTTCCTCCTGGTACTCATGGTTTCCTCCCACACTCCAAAAACATACAGGCTGATTCACTGGCTACTAGTGTGTGTGAATTTGTGATGTGCGGGCCGGCCCGATACCCACGGGACCTGCGGGTCGGGCAGGTTCAGGCCGACCTCGCACTTCTCTTCGCGGGTGCGCCCCCTTGAACTGCCAGTTTACGGCTTTATAGCCACAGGCTTTTATAGCCTGCTCGCCCCATCCCTTTTGTGATGTCAACGGCGGGGCAGTGAGCGTCTATAAAAGGAAGCCGGCAGGCGGGGGTGGGTGGAGGGAGGTCGGGCTTCCGGGCAGGTGCGGGTCGGGAAAAACCCGACCTGCACATCACTAGTGTGAATGTTATAAGGACCTTAGATTGTAAGCTCCACTGGGGCAGGGACTCATGTGAATGATGTAAGGGAACAACATGTACATGCCCCACAATCCAACCTTATCTACCATACAGGCACCCATTGGTCTGTGCCTAGGGGTGGCAACTTTTTGGATGTAGCCCACAGACATGGTCACATTGGGCCAGTGGGAGAAAACTTGGTAGGCCCAGGTCCTTATGTGCCCCACCGACCCAGACCTGCTCCCTGCTTAAAACCTTGTGCTCTGCCCCTGACCTCCTGCCCAGCCCCGATTTTGGAGGTGAAAAGTGGATCCCAGACTCCCCAATCCGACACTGCCCACAAGTGCCTATGTGGTAGATCTAAAATGACCAAAATAATCCCCCTGCCCACTGCCGGATACTTGCTACTAAATCTGGTGGCTGATTTATTTCCAGTGAGCCAAGGGCAGCACGGGGTTTGAATACAGACCTGACTATGGACTAGGGCTCTTGCACTAAATATAAGATAATCATACCGTAGCCCTAAAAACAAAAGGAGAAGTTTACCAATGAATTAACTTTTATTATGTTACAAATAACATTTACCTAAATAATTTTTTTTTATATATATTTTGTGGTTTTCTCTCTACAAAGTTTAACGGAAAATGATATGTGGTTGCTAAGGTCGCTGACCCTCAGCAACTATAAATCAGTTAGATTGTATTTGAGTATCTTTCTGTTCAGACCCTTTGCTATTCTTACTTCATTCCAGTCTCTAAACATGACCTAGCAAAAAGAAACCGGCTTTAATACTAGATTGCTGCAGGGTAAAACAAAATTGCACCCATTGCAGAAGGCGTTTTAAAAAAAATTCTTGACCCATGCCGACCCTTACCCACCCCAGCCCAATCCACCCATCTCTGATGTCACAGGAGGGGGCAGGATGGATTGGGGTAAGTCTATAAAAGCTAGTGCTGGCCCAAACTCCTCTATAATGCACTCATGTATAATTGTATTTATAAAGGACTGCAGGATACTGTAGGATACAGAATAAAAAATACACACCACAAGGACATGCATAGAATAACCATGTGGTAAAATACACAGTAGGAAGGAAGTCTGTGCCCCCTAGAGCTTACAATCTATGCATGATTATAGATCACAGACAGTTTGCAAAGGGTCTTCTGTTGATGGAATTGCCATATGGATGAATGGGGGGGCAATTTCTAGATTTTCAGTCCCACCTCCCGGGCAAGTTACAGGTGCCAAAATGACAGTTGACCCCCTACTATAGTGTGAAAAAAACACAAGCCCCTACCCTGTATGATCAGGGCCATGAGAAGAGATACATGGTCGGACTGGACTGTAAAGAATATCCCAGTGGAACTGAACATTCCTTTATGCCTATCCTTGTACATGCCTATATAAAAACCTATACCATACGCTACTGTTGCTGTGAGTGGACCATTCTCTGGGGGAGAGTCCAGCACTTATATATAACATGTATTTATAAAGCACCACCATATTCTGCAGCGCTGTACAGTAGAAAGGGTGTCTGCAATAAACATACCAATACTGATCCATAGAGGGAAAAGGGGCCCTGCCCAGTGCAGCTAATGACACAGTAATGAACTCCACAACACGGCACAGGTATGGGATCCGTCCCAGAGACTCCATTTTATCCAAATAATTATATAATATTATTTTCATTTTCTCTGTAATAATAATACAGTTAACTTGTACTTGTTCCTAACTAAGATAATGAATCCTTATTGGAAACAAAACCAGCCAATTGGGTTTATTTAATGTTTTTATTTAATCATTTTTTTAGTAGACTTAAGGTATGAAGATATGTTATCCGGAAAACCCCAGGTCCCGAGCATTCATGATAACAGGTCCCATACCTGTATTACAATGAGGCATTCCTCATTTAGATCAGCTACAGTATATACAACCTGTAGCCCTAAGGCTGTTTGGTTATAGAACTACAAAGACATGGCAGTAGTTCTGGAATGCTAGCAGCTGCGGTTTAACTGTACCTGGAGGGATGTGAATAGATACACATGGATGGGATCTATTATCTGGAATGTGTGGGATCTATTATCTGGAATGTGTGGGATCTGCGTATGGGGACACTGAGACTTAAGGCTACTAAATCATTTAAATAAACCCAATAGGATTGTTTTGTCACCAATGGATATTTATGTACAGGTATAAGACATTCCTGTATTTCAGGGCTTTATGGATAATAGATGACATTCTTAAAATTCACCGCGGTTGGCTGGAGAATAAAATGGGGAACAGGCATCAATCAGCACTCCAGCTTTATCACGTTCAGAAGGGGATTCTGGGAGTTGTAGTCTTGACATACAGTAGCTGGAGCATCAAAGAATGACTTTCAGCAAAGTGAACAGGTGGGCACTTACCTGGGATAAGAGTAGCAGTGCCTTGCAGTGGGCAGAATCGATGCTGATAAAAGCCATTGGCACATGGAAGAGGCAGCAGTCCCACCTGTTCTGATCCCCCCGGGCTCCTGGAGCAGAACCAGCTGAACCTGTTGTAGTCGCTTCTTGCCCTTCGTCAGTGCGCTCCTAACTTTTCAGCTTGAGTCACTGGTGTATTGTGAGCCAAGGAGCAGCCCAGGCTTGTAATCTCCTTGTTACAATGAGGGCAAAGGGGGAAGTGAAAGGCACAGATCTGTTCTGGCAGCAGCTGTCAAACAATTCCCCTCCTCTGAGCAAGGCAGGACTTTAACCTGTTGCCATTCTTCATTTGAATGGTGGGAACCTCCCATAGTAGGAAGTGAAAAGCCTTGCACTAATGAGCACTGCTCACTTGCCTGGTTTCACCAGCAAACGGGAGGAAGGTGCTTTCTGCAAACAGAATCTTCTCCTTAAGTAAACACCAAAAAGTGCCTGGGAATAATATATATATATATATCTGTATAAACAGTGTATAGAATACCTGTGCATCTCTGCAGCATCACCTGTGCCTATCACTTTATATATCGCTCAGCAGCACAGCACTCCCAGCAACACGTATAGAGGGTCGCCATTAGAAATCATGGAGCCCCGTACAACAACATTTTCGGGCCCCCCCTATAAAAACATTGGTGCCAGGGCCCTCTTACAAGTTCAAAAAAAATTAAGCCTTTTTCGGCTGTTTTCGTGACTTCGGGTCTTTTCGCCGCTTCAGGACTTCAATTTCGGCTGTTTGCGTGACTTTGGGTCTTTTCGCCGCTTTAGGACTTCAATATCAGCTGTTTTCCCTGACTTTCGGTCTTTTTGCTGATACAGGACTTCAATTTTGTCTGTTTTCGTGACTTCGGGTCTTTTCGCCGATTCAGGACTTCAATATCAGTTGTTTTCCTGACTTTGGGTCTTTTCGCTGATTCTGGATTTCAATATCGGCTGTTTTCGTGACTTCGGGTGTTTTCGTCGCTTCAGGACTTCAATTTCGTCTGTTTTCGTGACTTCGGGTCTTTTCACCGCTTCAGGACTTCAATATCAGCTGTTTTCGTGACTTCGGGTCTTTTTGCGGCTTCGGTATTTCGGCTGTTCGGGACTTCAGGAGAGGCAGCATGGCTTCGGCGCTGTCAAGGGGGGCCCGGCTATTTTCGAAGTGCAGCCTTCAGACCCGGGCCCGGTACAGCAGTACTGCCTGTGTCCCCCTGATGGCGCACGTATGTAATGATAACCCAGAATGGATCATTATCTCCCTAATGACATGGGGGGGGTTAGATATCATCTTTCGCTTCATCGGTTTATCGAGTTTACTTTCAGTTACACATTTTAAAACTGTAATGGATTTGCTTCCTCTGCCCTGATAAGCTTTCTTATCTCAATCATGCCATTGAATAAAGCTGGCGAGTAGCCAAACAAGTGAATATTTCATCGTTATGCCCACCTTGAGGTGGGAAATATTGGCTGATCTGATCATTAGGCCTTTGGGCAAATGATCGGATCATAATTGATGCAATGGCAACTGTCAGATTAAGGACAGCATACAAGGCCGATCATCACCTTTAAATAAGAACTAAATCTTTAAAATAAATATAATAATATACTGAACGTATTGCACCAGCCTAAAGTTTCAGCTTGTCAATAGCAGCAATGATCCAGGACTTCAAACTTGTCACAGGGGGTCACCATCTTGGAAAGTGTCTGTGACACTCACATGCTCAGTGGGCTCTGAGCAGCTGTTGAGAAGCTAAGCTTAGGGGCCGTCACTAATTATCCAGCAGAAAATGAGCTTCCCCTGTAATATAAGCTGATGCTACAGGGCTGATTATTAAATTCTGATGTTAATTGCACTGGTTTCTGTGCTGCCATGTAGTAATTATCTGTATTAATTACTAATCAGCCTTATATTGTGACATTTCTATTCTATGTGTACTGTATATTGTGAGTGGGTCCCTAAGCTCAGTAAGTGACAGCAGCACAGAACATGTGCAGTGAATCAGCAGAAAAGAAGATGGGGAGCTACTGGGGCATCTTTGGAGACACAGATCTTTACTGCTAAAGGGCTGTGGTTGCCTTGGGCTGGTACAGAAGCACAAAACATAATGTACAATGTTTCTAGCTACTTCTTTAGTTAAGCTTTAGTTCTCCTAGTTAACATAAGTTAACTTATGTTATGGAATGGCCAATAATTCTAAGCAACTTTTCAGTTGGTCTTCATTATTTATTTTTTATCTTTTTTTTTTTTTTTTAATTATTTGCCTTTTTCTTCTGACTCTTTTTTCAGCTTTCAAATGGGGGGGGAGGGTCACTGACCCTATCCTAAAAATAAATGCTCTGTAAGTCTAGAAATGTATCATTATCGCTACTTTTTATTTCATATTTCTATTCAGGCCTTTCCAGTCTCTTATTCAAATCAATTCATGGTTGCTAGGGTAGTATGGAGCCTAGCAAACAGATTGCCAACAGACAATAGGCCACAGGTTACGGCTGCATGGGTGGGGGTATCCCACAAATTTGATTCCCTGAGTTCAAGATAGAGCCCTGCCCCTGGCCTGCAAAAAGCTAATAACACAGTTTAGTTCATGTATACAAGTGACACAGGGTGCCGCCATATTGCTGGCATTTTAAAAAATATCCTGGGTTTTATAATACAGCGACAGCTGGAGAGACACCATTCCCTCCCCCTAGTGCACTGAAGCTCTGAGTTGTCAGTATTTGGTATATGATGTGTGCTGCCATTTTTGTTAAGGGCAGCGTAGTAAGCTCCAGGAATTGACTTGCCCAAGCTTGTGTTGTTTTGTCTCAAGCAGTGAAGTGAGGTACAGGCAATGTTCTCTCTAATTGTGAGACCTGGACTGCCAATCTAGAAACTCTGACAAGTGTTAGAGCAGCTGCTATAAGTCGCCTTAGACAAGTAATTTATAGTAGGCCTGTGGGGGGACTTGAAATGCCAGGGCCTATTTTTGAATCTCAGTGCCAGTAGTGTAATTAATAGCATCCTGCTCTTTTTATGTGTCTCCTTCCCTCCTTAGAGTTGCCACCTGGCCGGTATTTTACAGGCCTGGCCAGTAAAAATGATGGCTGATCCCAATGTTATTAATAGGAAAAAAGGGTAAATATATAAGTGCCTTAGACCTACTTTATAGTAGGCCTGTGGGGAGACTTGTAATGTCAGGGCCTATTTTGAATCTCTCAGTCCAGACCTGCCAGGACACACAACTAATTTTTTTAGAAGTCACCCTGATTTAACCCTCCCTCACCTGGCCACCTGCAGTAATAGGCCTGTCACCGACTGCACCTATATATCCTAACTCATCCACTCCATTGAAATACATAGAATTGTCACCGGAAATCCTTTGAAGCAGGGAGCACGCTGGAGGGCAGGAGGCGGAACTGAGATGCACCTATATCACTTGGCATCTCGGGAACTGTGGTATGCACAAACAGCCAAAAAGCCAAACACCTCTCCCTGCCCACAATGGTGTGCTGAAAAACTATTTTCTTTATTCACAAAGCCAACAAGAGGGAAAAACTAGATGCAGGGCTGTTTGTGGCCATTCTATAACATCTGTGCAGCACTGCAGAAAAGCAGATCTCTCTAGCTGCTAGCACATAGCACTGTTCCATGCAACTAATTAGAAGAAAAACAAGTTGCTCATTAGTAGATGCCACAGCACAATTCTGTATTGTTGTGTGGCTAAGATTTTAATAGGATATTAAAGGGCTACCACATTCAGGGATTAGATGCTGCATGAAATCTAAGTCTCGCCTGTATAGTATTTTATAGTAAAAAAAAAATACTGCTGTAAATGCAGATAGAAATATATGCAGTTCAATTAGCTGTTGCAGATTGGTCTCCCTCTTCAAACAGGATCATCTGTGGTGATAGGTAATATGATCAAAGTGGTACGTTAGGACGTGTGCCTGTGGTTCAGCTTACACAGAATTTTTCTTGCACATATTTTTAAAACGCACTGTGGTTTTGTTTCCCTGCCTTTATCTAGCGACTAGCCACAGTGGCAGAAACATTCTAAGCAGCTCGTTTATTAATAAGCACTAGAAAAGATGTCTTTCTCAGGCAGACCTTAAGGGTAGGACTACACGGCCGACTTGGATGCGTTTCCGCCGGATCTGACGCTGGGCGACAAAACGCCCGCATGCAGCATTTGCATCCGACAGTCATGTTGCATCGGACGAACGCTGCGACACCATTCGACTTTTGTATTACTTAGCTTGTTTTCTGTCGCATCTGACTTGATAAGGGCGTTTTGTCGCCCAGCTTCGAAACCGATGGAAACGCATCCAAGTCGGCCGTGTAGTCCTACCCTTAAGGTGTCCGTACACAGAGAGATCCGCTCGTTTGGCGATCTCTCCCTGATATGCGATATCGGGCTGATTCAATCGCGGGCCCTAGGGGCAGTGATCAGATCAGAATGGAGGCAATATTAACGGTTGAATCGCATGACAGCATCAACGTACAGATGCGCCCATGATCTGAAGGGATTTCTAACCCTGCTAGATCAACATCGATCGACGGGGAAGCCTGTTGGAGGGCCCCACACATTGGCCAATAATCTGGCGACTCGTCCTGTCGGCAGCTTATTTAGCCAGTCAGAAAGCATGTTTTATCATAGTAGCGCTCAAATTGATTGTTAAGATGTATTTCTATATTTAATATTTGTGTATTTGTGCTGCCTTTGGTTTCTAGGAGGAAACATACGGTTGAGGGGGCCGTTAGGAGAATGTTTTGTCGCACGTGTGAAATTGCCTCCAGTATGGGCAGCGAAACGCTTGAAAATACCTTTTTATTGTGATTCACGTGAATCGCCGAAGGTAAAACATTTGAATAATGAGTAATAACCACCTTCTGCATTTTTGTGCCATTGTGCAATGCAAATGTTTTACCTTCAGCGATTCACGCGGCTCATATAATGGAATGGCATTTTTGGATGTTGGAGGCGATTTTAGACTTAGGTATAGCAGAAGGCACGTGGCTCTTCCATCAGGTCGGTTCCAAAACTGTCCCACCTATAATAACAAATAATAACTATATAATACACAAAAGCCATGAATATCTTGTACATTATATCCTTATAAACGGTGAGTTCTGATGTCATCAGTTATAAACGGTGAGTTCTGATGTCATTTCTGTCACATGAATCTTGTGTATTATAATTAATAAAGTATATTAGAAGTTACCTCGGAGTTCCATGACCTGTATAAAAACATTCGGCCTTCGGCCTCGTGTTTTTATGTGGTCATGAAACTCCTCTGTAACTTTTAATATCCTTATATTTTACAAGAGGGGGTACTTTATTCACTATATAAAACACAAATATACTTATAAACGCTGCTAAGTGATGTCATCAGTTATCATCGGTGCTTATTGATGTTATTGCTGTCACATGACTCACTGCAACTTGTGTATTATAATACATAATGTGTACCCCCTGCTATAAAATACAAGGATATCAGAAGTCACCACGGAGTTTTATGACCTGTATAAAACCACTCGGCTTTTGGCCTCATCCCTTTATGTGGCCATGGGACTCCTCAGTGACTTACTGTATAATCTCCTTATATTTTATTATAGGAGGTACATTTTTAACTACATACTATATCCCAGGGACTTTCAGAGAGGATCCCTGATTCTGTTTTTTGCTTATGAGTCTATTAAAATAGCAGACATACATCAAACAATACAATAAGGAAATAGATACAGTCATGCCTCATGCCAATGGAATGCCTTTTTTTCCAGAATTAATTTCATTTTATTTCTTTCTCAAGCTCCGCTATAAATAAAGTATAATCAGTCATTGTTTTTTCGTTGCTGGTACCATCCGCCCCCACAGTTCTGCAGACATTTGTGGCCACATTAATAAGTAGAAGACATGGAGGGTCCTGGAAATGATGAAACTGGTGGTTGCACATTTTGTTACTAAGTGTGGGTGTTTGTGGCTTTCCTGCTTGCTTTAAATGAGATTGAGGGTCTTTGCTCCTTTCACTGGATTTGGACAACGGGTAAATGCCAACCTGTGAATGCTCCCAATTTCTCATGCAATAATGGAAGCGTCTGTTTTTGCTAAAGGAACTCTGTCTGGCAAACGTACATCAAACAGGCTTTGGTTACAAAGCAACACTTGATGTGCAGCAGCAGACAATGGCATGATTATTATTATTGCCAGGACAGAACAGGTGTCTCTGGTTTTTCAGTCTCATTCAAGGCTTCTCTCATTTTCCCCTCATTCTTCTTTTTGTGCCTAGGGAGGTCTGACCTGCTTTCTGAGCTAGCTAGGGTTTCCAAAACAGAACACAATAATCAAGTTAAAGCCTCGTTAGTGACTTAAAAGGGACCTGTCATCCAGTCTTAAACACCTATATAATAAATTAATTACAGAGATCCCGAAACCCACAGAAAATTTTCCATATATTTAAACACTTCTAAAGGCCCCCACGGCCCGATAAAAGCTGCCGACAGACCGAGTTGGCAGCTTATTGGCCTGTGTGTGGGGCCATCCGACGGGCTTCTCCAATCGATATCTGGCCGAAAGTCAATTTCAATCTCGAAATTCTTGATCTTGATCAATTTCAAGTTTAAAAACTCCCATCGGATCGTGGCCGCATCTGAGTGTTTATGCTGTTCTGCAATCTGACTGCCCGTATGGGATGCATGATGATCTGATCGTTGGGCCTTAGGGCCCAAGATCGGATCAGCCCGATATCTCCCACCTCAATGTGGGCACATCGGGGAGAGATTCACTCGTTTGCCGGATCTCTACGTCTATGACCACCTTAACTCCTCCAGTGCTATCTTTATAGACTCATGCCCATCCCCTCCTGTGGCATCAAAGATGGGCTGTCAGACACAGGTATATTTAAATTATAAACAGCCAGGAAAATAACATATTGAACATGTCAACGGTTTTCTCAGTAAACATATTTCTAATGGGGCTATTGACATGAATTTCCACCAGATGTCGGTAACAACCCAAGTAATGAACACACACAAAGAAATCAAAACAAATAGTTCCATAAATTAGGTGTAATAAAGTGAAATGACACAAGGGATAAGTATTGAACACACTTATTGAAATGTATTTAATACATAGTAGAAAGCCTTTGTTGGTAATGACAGCTTCAAGACGCCTCTTGTATGGAGAAACTAGTCGCATACATTGCTCAGGTGTGATTTTGACCCATTCTTTCACACCAGGGCTGGAACTAGGGGTAGGCAGAGTAGGCACATGCCTAGGGCGCAAAGCTGGGGGGGGCGGCAGGCACGTACCTGCTCTGTCACCTACCCCGTGTCCAGTCCCGTCTCTCCACAACTGCCGTGCGTATCTTTCGGTCAAATGTGCTTCTGCGCATGCGCGCACGCCATTTGGCGCATGCGCGCTGGAGCGAAGTATTCAGCATGCGTGCTGGAGCGCAGTTTCACGTATGCACAGTCGAGCATGCACTGAGCCATCACCGTGGCCTGCCAGGTTGCCTAGGGCGCCTGGCCGGGTTGGCCCGGCTCTGTTCCACACTAACTGCCTTCAAATCTTGAATGTTCTATGAACTCTGGTCTTCAGTTCTTTCCATAGATTTTCAGTTGGGTGATTGACTGGGCCATTCTGTCAGTTTTCAGTTTTATTTTTTTCTCTGAAACCAAATGAGACTTTCCTTGGCTATGTGTTTGGGACCATTGTCTTGCTGAAATGTCCACCCTTGTTTCATCTTCAGCAACCTGGTAGATGGCAGCAGATTCTTATAAAGAATATATATAGAGAGTATATAATACATAAACAGCAGTGGTACAGCAGACCAGGTGAAGTTCAGATTGAAATGGGGTGGGTTTGGGTCAGCACAGGTGAAGAAACTATTGATCTACATGTTATTAGTCCTCTGCCAAATCAAAAATGTTATCTGCTTACTAAGGGTAGGCAGAAGAAGGTAGGCACCTGCCTAGGGCGCCATGATGTGGGCTACTGGGTGATACCTTTTGAGGAGTCTTCTGCCTACCCCTAGTCTGGACTCTCTTGCTTCATTTGCCGCTCCCACCGCTTGTCACCATGCAGTCAGTCAGGTTGCTCAAGGCCCTGTCAGCTTGGCCACCTCTGGTTCTATGCATATTGTTTACATTGGCCAGTTTGTGGTGCATCGGCAGATGAGGATGAGGAAGTGAAGAGGAGTTGCAACTGAGGACCAGAGTTGGTTTCAAAATAGGCCCTAACATTTTAAGAACACAGAGGCTCAAGCAGCCCTTCTACTATGCAGCTCCCCTTCCTGCTGTTCCCATCCTTTCTGATTTTTACATGAAGAATCAAAGAAATAGAAAGGTGGCCACACCAAGTGTTGTACCTCGTACTCTGTCCATTGGTCAAGCACAGAGTGCACAGTCAGCCCACGTTACTCTCTAAGCCAGAAACCTCTGATTTTGCCCAACAGGGAGACTGATTTAGCCAAATGAGGAGATACTTGCAGGTTTGACAAGCATTAGGCAGCAGGGAACCCTCTGTAGGTTTTATACACAGACCTTGATGTCTAAGTAGAATGGCATAGTTCTCATATTAAAGACCAGAATAGAAATATGCAGTAAAGTTGTGTTGTTTGCACATGCTAAATTCTACCCTTTTATGCTGCTGGATGATTAATCTATGGAAACCAAACCATAATTATTTACAGGTTATATTGAGTATATAATAAAGAGTGCGGCCAAAGTTCACTATGCGCACACTACTATATTTATGTACTTATTATCATCAAAAACTGTATATAGTACATGCTGTTTGCTTTATCCAAGGCATGTTTTTGACCACTAGAATTGCTGAGACAAGCGACGTGGTAACTCTCACACTTGTGTATAATTAAAATGAATTAGAAGGAGAGGGAAGGAATGCTGTGAGCTCCCAACTGTATCTGTTTGAAAAAAAAGTCACCATAACAACTTAAATTGCAGGTAGAATTATTTTTCTATGAAGGGGCGGTACACCTTTACGTTATGAATGGCTAGTTAAATAGGAATGGCCAGCTCTAAGCAACTTTTCAAGTGGTCATTATTTATTCTTCTGACTCTTTCCAGCTTTCAAAAGTGGAGCCACTTTTTATTACTCATCTTTCTGTTCAGTCCCCCTCCTATTCATATTCCTGTCTTTTAGTCAAATCAATGTCAATGCACGGTTGCTAGGTAATTTGGGCCCTAGACAACCAGTTTGCTGAAACTGCAAACTGGAGAGCTGCTGAATAAAAAGCTAAATAACTCAAAAACCACAAAAAATAAAAACTAGCTTTTCTCAGAATATCATTCTACATGGTACTAAAAGTTAACTTTAAGATGAACAACCCCTTTAATTAGAGTAGGGCCTATCCAGTTCCATTCCCAGCCTCAAAGCCATAGATGACAATGAGGAACCTGAACTGCCAATATCGCAATCCTTTTACAGTGTCCTTTAATTGAGCTGGAGTTTGTACAGCGCTGTGCAATATGTTGGTGCTCTAAAAATAAATGTTAATAATAATAATAATAAACAAAATTACATAAATGCTATCTGAATTTCCAAAAGAGAACATCATATATATATTTTATTGCATGGCCTGCATTATTCCTGGAGGCATGATAGACTCGTAGGGACCATTTACCCGTAAGCTTGCAGATTCACTCTGCCCCTCCCCCACTGTGTTCCATTTTGAATGATGAATGATGGCCTTAAAGCCTCTCTGCTTTCGATGTACACAAGTTCTCTGGATTCCATACTATTGGATAGAATGAATTGCATCACATGGGAGCTCCTGAGATGCTCCAAGAAAATGCCAGAGAGAAAACTGATAAATTTAAAATATAAAATCAGTTTTGGACAAAAAATACCACTCATTCTTTCCTTCTAATCTGTCTTTCCTTTTAATGACAGTGCTTCGAAAAGGTTAATGGTGGCGGCCGATGGATTAGGCCTCCCGTATGGTGTGCCAGTGCCTAAATTTGTACAGGGATGAAGGCTGCTCTTCTGCTCTTCATGAAGCCTGTGCATTCCACTGTGGAACGCACAACCATCTTGGATTTCTCAGTAGCATACAGCAGGCAGACAGACAGAGAGAAAGCACATATGAAGCAGCTGGGGAGCACAAGGGAAGAAGAAAACTTCACTACTGGTATTCTGCTTGTGCAAGTGTAAGGTAATGCTTTCAATCTATCCACTGATCTTACTGGCATATATTGGACATTTTTCAGCAATCTATTGGCATGTATGGAGTTAATGGAGTGCTTACAGGACCTTTTTAGCAAACTTACTAGACTGCACCGAATCCAGGATTCTCTATTCAGCCAGGATTCGGCCTTTTTCAGCAGGATTCAGATTTGGTCTAATCCTTGTGCCTAGCCGAACCAAATCCAAATCCTTAAAAACATGTGACTTTTCGTCACAAAACAAGGAAGTAAAAAAAAGAGTGCCCGCAGCTCTTTTTTTTCCCCTCCTCCACCTTGAGTTGCATATGCAAATTAGGGTCCGGCATTTGGCCAAATATTTCACAAAGGATTCAGGGGTCCTGCTGAATCCAAAAAAGTGGATTCGGTGCATCCCTAGATTTTACTGGCATGTATGGAGTTAATGGAGTGCTTATTGGACATTTTTCAGCAATCTTACGGACTTGTCTGGGATTGATGAATTGTGTATTGGCCATTACTACAGTGGTTATACTGGCACAGCTGGGGTTAATATACTGTTATTATCGATTTTCTGTAGCAATTATGCTAGCATGTCTGGGGGAATATTTACTGTATTTTCTGTAGTATTTATACTGTCACACATTGGGTTAATATGGCCATTATCCATTTTACTTAGGGATAAAATTGGCACATGTGGGGTCTCTACTAGCAATACTGTGTCAGATCCTCAGGTGAGGTCCCAATATATTAACAGGTGACAGGTGGATTCCTAAAACCAAAAAATGTTGCCATTATCTGGAGTTACCGGTAATATCCTCATGACATTATTCATTTTGTACAATAATTATACTGGATTATCTGGGTTGTGTTTTTAGTAAAGTGGGCGTTGTATTTAGTGCCTCTTTGTCTGGGACCCACCAAGATCTTAAAAAGGCCCTGACCCCACTGATCTCTTTTCTCATTGTGATTTCAAGTTATTTTTCTGATCATTTTCCAAAAACACAGACTTGCAAATTTTTCATCAGCAACAAATAACCAAAAAATCTGAAATTTACCAAATAATTCTGCTTATCTCTACTAGCAATACTGTGTCAGGACCTCAGGTGAGGTCCCAATATATTAACAGGTGACAGGTGGATTCCTAAGCCCAAAAATTGTTGCTCCCCACTGACAGGGGAACAGAAAGCAAATCTAATTTCATGTTTCTTTTTTTCGAATGGGACCCAGGTTAATTCTATTATGATAACCCACTTTTGGGTCACATTCCATAGGTTAAAAATCCCTGTTCTAGCTCTATCAAGACCTTCCTCCTGGCCACTGATATGGTGTGAGCTATTTTCGCCACCAAGGAGTGGCCCTGTGCATATCATACAAAAGACACACAATGTGATTTCTGCTCAACAAACAATGTAAATGTACCAAGCATACAGGGAGGGGGTATCCTCGAGTGTTATACAGCACTAACAACTGTGTGTCCTGTGACATTGTGCAACAGCCGTACAGAAACACTGGATCACGTGCTCCGGGTATTGACGCCACACAATGAGCACAATTTCCCATTTCCTCCTTTACTGAGTGTAGTACCTGAATGTTGTCCCTCCCTGCCTGGAAAAGCATCATGCTACATTCTATATACCCAAAATACATTGGAAACTCCCATGCTACTTATTTATGCTACCTTTGTGTTTATATGAACCATATATTGTTATTATTCTATATAAAGCTCCAGCTTATTCCCCACTGTCAATTAAGGCAGGGGGGTTTATTAAAAGTTAGAACTAAAGCCTAACGAAAGAAGTAGCCAGAAATGTTGTACATTATTTATTTGTGCTTCTGTACCAGCCCAAGGCAACCACAGCCCTTTAGCAGTAAAGATCTGTGTCTCCAAAGATGCCCCAGTAGCTCCCCATCTTCTTTTCTGCTGATTCACTGCACATGCTCTGTGCTGCTGTCACTTACTGAGCTTAGGGACCCACTCACAATATACAGTACACATAGAATAGAAATGTCACAATATAAGGCTGATTAGTAATTAATACAGATAATTACTACATGGCAGCACAGAAACCAGTGTAATTAGCATGAGAATTTAATAATCAGCCCTGTAGCATCAGCTTATATTAGAGGGGAAGCTCATTTTCTGCTGGATAATTAGTGACGAGCCCTAAGCTTAGCTTCTCAACAGCCAATCAGAGCCCACTGAGCATGTGAGTGTCACAGACACTTTCCAAGATGGTGACCCCCTGTGACAAGTTTGAAGTCCTGGATCATTGCTGCTATTGACAAGCTGAAACTTTAGGCTGGTGCAATAAGTTCAGTATAAAAAAAATGTCATTTTTAACCATATTCATTTTTAGGGTTTTGTTCTACTTTAAGGGACATGCTCTGCTCGCTGAAAGTAAGGGCTGGCTGAAGGTTAGGACAGAGCCCATTGGGGGAAATCCTGTTAAAAGTATAAATGATGTATTATATTGTGCACCAATTAGTAGACATTGTAGTACAATATATACATCAGGGATGTTCAGCCTATGGACTGAAGCTTCTCATGATACCCTCTGACAGCTCAAGGATTCTGAGGAGCCTCCTCCTCCGTCTATAGTTATATACACAAGCCCACACCCAGGGGCGTAACTACAGAGGAAGCAGACCATGAGGTTGCAGGGGGACCAGGAGGTACAGAGGGCCAATTGAAGCTCTAATGAACGAGCAATTTCAATATATCTTGGTAGACTAGGTCAATTTACCAATATTTTAAAACTGTAAATTCAATTTGCTGTGGGTAGGGTTGCCACCTTTTCTGGAAAAAAATACTGGCCTTCCCATATATTTATCTTTTTTCTCTATTAATAACATTGGGATCAACCATAATTTTTACCGGCCAGCCCGGTAAAATACTGGCCAGGTGGCAACCCTAGCTGTGGGGCCCAGTAACATTAATTACACTACAACCCATACCTATCCCTTCTGTTTCCATAAAATAAACTTTTGTCCTGTTGCACTTGCAAAGGGCTACTGTATATAACTGACACCCTACTGGGGCAAGGAAATACTTTTGTGGTTATTTATTAAAGGGGACCTGTCACCCCGAAAAAAATATTCCAAATCCTATTTTATCACATTAGTCAAGCAAAATAAACTTTAATTACACGGTATAAGGTATTTGAATCTTGTTTCCATCAGTCTGGGAATTCATAATTATATCAAGCAGGCAGGAGCCATTTTGTGGACACTGTTATTCAGACAAGCCTTGCATCATCTCAAAATAATCTCAAAATCTTGTTTGTGCACCAGAATGAGGGATCTGATGTTGATTCCAATGCACTGGCTACACAATTAAATGGTAAAGAGAACGTGGGAACGTGGGGAGAGCAGTGACATATAGTAAGTGTTGAATGGAAAGTGAAAGTAATTGCCTGCCCTGCCTCTATGCCTAGGCATAGAGGAGGGGCAGGCAATATTTGATTGACAGCTGAGATTTTTAAACAAGTTTACAACAGCTATGAATACATTAATAAAAAAAGAATTTGGAATTCAAGTTTAATTTGAAAAGGACTTTTATTATACAGATTTTTATGTCTGGGTGACAGGTCCACTTTAAACTCGATTTTTTTTCTGGCCGAGGTTTTTTGGGCAAAAACTCAAATTTCAAATAAGAATCCGAAAATCTGCCATCTCAAACCTGTCGATATGCCTTTTACAATTAGAGGATCTGATCTGTGCTGGGTCTTGTCCGAGAATCAGAAAAATTCTGTGTTTTTGGGTGATAACCAGAAAAGGTCAAGCGATTCGGGGGTCAAATCCGAAAAACTTATACGATTTGGGTTTTCAATCGATGTTATCGAGTTTTTTCCTGACCCGACTGCTCTGAGTCCCCTGTCAAAAGAAACACCACATTTCTTTCCTTCTATTGTGTACTCATGGGCTTCTGTATCAGACTTGCCTTCAGCTTAAACGTCATTGCCCTGGGCAAGAGCATGCTCAGTTTGCTCCTCTTCCCCCCCCCTCCCTTCTCTACTGTAATCTGAGCCCAGAGCAGGGAGAGACTCAGGCAGGAAGTGATGTCACACCATGTTAATACTGCAGCTCCTAACCTAAACAAACAGAGAGTTTCTAGAGCTTTTTACTCAGGTATGGTAAAACATTCTACAGAATAAATATAGCATTCTAGCTTGCACTATTGCAGCTAATCTATTGGCAATAAAATTCCTCCGTAGCTTTCCTACTCCTTTGATGTCCATGGTGAGTTTGGTTTAAGAGTGTATTGAAATAGGGCCATTTTGTTTTCCTTGGGCAGTTAGTAAGTCCTTCTTGGCAAAATGCCTCAGTGAAAGGGTCACCTGTGGGTCAGAGGGCACAAAGATTCCATTTACATTTTGGCCTCTAGATATGTGAAAGGAATAAAGTCCCCACTTCCATTACCATTTTTATCAGTGGTGTAGCTATAAATTACTGGGTATCACATCAAAAACCAGGGCCCACTGGGACTCCTACAATTCTATACAAAGTCGGGAGTCCATATTATTATCAAACCAAGCCCACGGGACTCGCCCCAGTTCAAAAGGGCCACACCTATGACTAAGCGCCGGAGGGTGCGAAACGCGTAAGGTGGGATATGGGGGGTAGTATGTACCAGCTATAATTCTTTTAAAATGTACTTCAATAAATTAATATTTTTTACTTGAAGAAAGCTTTGGGACTTATATCATTTTTTGATATAAATTTTTCCCCACTGGGACTCCTGTCCAGAGCCCCCCTCCGGACGCCGCACATGCACAAAAGGAGCCGGGTGTGCGTGAAAGGCGTCGCGCGTATGTGCGAACATCGCTGTGTGAGGCCGCTAATTGTTTTTCTTTGTAGGGCCAGGAGATCATAAGAGGGGGTCCGGCCCGGCGGGTGCCCATGAGGGCCAGGGGCCCACTGGATTTTTTCCCAGTGTCCCTCCGGGCCAGTACGAACCTGATAATACTATAAGGGGCAGACTTATTAAGGGTCGAATTGAAAATACGAATTTTTATGGTCTAAACCTGTGATCCCCAACCAGTGGATCATGAGCCACATGTTGCTCTCCGACATCTTGGATGTTGCTCTTAGTTTATTTTTGAATTCCTGGCTTAAAGGCAGTCTTTAGTTGCATAAAAACCAGGTGTACTGCCAAACAGAGCCTCCTGTAGGCTGTCAGTCCACATAGAGGTTATCAAATAGTCAATCACAGCCCTTATTTGTCATCCCCGGGAACTTTTTGCATGCTTGTGTTGCTCCCCAACCTTTTTTACATTTGAATGTAACTCATGGGTAAAAAAGGTTGGGGACCCCTGGTCTAAACTGTCAAATTCGACTAGTAAATTATCCAACCTTGATTTTCAAGATTTATCAAACTCTGGCCCTTTAAGAATTCGAATTCGACTATTCGCCCCCTAAAACCAGCCAGATTCATGTATCAATGGGAGAGGTCCAGTGACCAATTTGAAGATGTTAGTAGCCTTCCTGACATTTAAGATTTTTTTCAGAGTAAAAAATTTGTTTCAAGTTTGGTCAAATTCGATTAGAGTTTTCGGGTCTGTAAAATTTGTCCGAGTTTAAGAAATTAGATTTTTTTTTAAATCAAATTACGAGGAAAATCACATTTAAAAAACTCACATGAATTAGACATTTGACCCTTGATAAATGTGCTTCTAAATGTAAGTAGGGATGCACCAAATCCACTATTTTGGATTCAGCCGAACCCTGAATCCTTCACGAAAAATTTGGGCGAATACCGAACCGAATCTGAATCCTAATTTGCATATGCAAATTAGGGGTGGGAAGGGGAAAAAAATTACTTCCTTTTTTTGTTACAAAAAGTCATGTGATTTCCCTCCCCGCCCCTATTTTGCATATTCAAATTAGGATTCGGATTCCGCCGGGCAGAAGGATTCGGATGAATCCTGCTGAAAAAGGTTGAATCCTGAACTGAATCCCAACTGAATCCTGGATTCGTTGCATCCTTAAATGTAAGTAGCTATTCTGCGTCTGGCCCTGCATGTTGCTCCTTTTTTTGGGCAGAATGGTAAATAGTCCTGAGCCCTCAAGCTTTACAGGTGTCCCTTGGGGAGAAGAATGCAAATAAAATAACAAAGGACATATAATGTGTAACAGTTGTATTACAGATTTTAGCAATCCCCCCTGAAAGCCACTCAGATGGGGTCAGGACCCTTTTTTCTCTATGAAAACAGAAAGTTATGCAACAGTGGCAATACACTTTAAAGAGAGATAATTAAACAAAGAATCAATACACTGGCTTATGACCTTACCAAGCAGATATTAAATATTAATTGAAATTACAAGTTCCTTTCTGGGGAAAGATCATGGACCTAAAGAAGGAACTCAATAGAGTTTTTGTTTGCTGCATTTTATAGTCCTTTGTTTAATGAATGTTAATGTTTGGTTTAGGTTCCCTTTCAAGTTTTCCATTGGATTTGTCCATGATAATATCGGTGAGTTGCAGCAATCCTTCTGCTTTGCTTCGTATAACTCAAGGGGAAAAGCAGAAGTTGGGGAGGAAGTAAGTGGTATTTTTTTAATCTTTTTTTCGGTGGGTAATAATTGTCATTGGAAACTAATATATGAGAACATAAATCACATTTGTCTGGGATGTGACACAGAAAACAAATCTCCTCTGTCAGGAGTTATGTTAATTATAACTGAAGAGAATGGTGGACGTCATAGCACGTCATTTCCAAGAGCAGGAATGTTAAAGGATAAGTAAACCTTTAAAATAAGTGAATGTAAAATTGACGAGGTTGCTATTCTAAGAACTTTTGCAGTGTACATTCATTGTATATACATCATTTTCTTTAATTCCAAGATATTAAGGGATACATGTACTGTATGAATGAATGTTCTGTTAACATGAATGAATTTGGTTACAGCAGCGCCACCTGTTGGTCATTTTCTGACTAGTCTGACCACAAAGTAGTCAAGGAAGTTGTCATTCGTATGAGTGGTGTCTGGAGTGCTTGCTGATTTTTTCTG